>NC_061089.1:77667395-77674895 GCF_015104395.2 Macrobrachium nipponense
CTTCTCAAAATGCATAAAAAAGTTAAGCTGAAAGGGGAAGTTTATTTCTCGATTCCAACTTACAGCCTTTCGTATCGGATTAAAGGAAAATTGAATCGCTTTTCGATCACACACACACACACACACACACAGAAAGAGAGAGAGGTCAACGTAAACTTCATCACAGAACATGGTCACGTTACTGTTTTCAACCAACAATAATAGGCAAAATAACTTCTAAATTAACTTTTTGCATTATATATTCATATTTTGTAATTACAATATAGAATGGCAATTGTTACAATGTTATTTGCATATTCTTAAAATCAAAATTGGTTGCGTGAAATCTACAATTTCGACTCAATGAATGAGTGTCAACAATATAGTAAAAAAATTTTAAAAACTCTTATTTCCCAGCCTTAATTGACAAACGATACAATGATATGAATTTTGAGGCCATTCTTGCATATCAACTCCTTTTTCCTACCTGGAGTTCTATCGATATACCGTCTATCTTCCAACTGTGCCGATGTAACGTTGCTTATAAAAAATAGATTTAAGGTGACATGTTTGGCATCAGTTAATGCATTTAGTTTTGCAGTAGTGTGAATATATACCTACATTCAAAGCTTTATGGAAACTTATGTACATGTTTGCTTGGAGTCATTGTTTTTCAGTGTATTAACCTGAATAAAAAAAAATTAAATGCTACTCGTTCTGACCATAATTACAGATAATAGTCGGCGATTCATGTCAAAATTTAATATTAGGGTCAATTATCCTTTAGTCATACATACTGTTTAATACCGTGTTTCCCAAACTATTCTGGCTCGAGTGACCTTGCCAGGTCATTGTGAATGCATGCCACCTTAATTAGAATTCGATGTTTTTCATTATTCAGTGATGAATTCAACGTTACGGTGTCCTTTTATAAAATGAAAATGTAAAATACTCGTCTTTGAAATAAAGTTTCTTTCTTCCACGAAAAAAATTACAGTAAAAATGTAATTGCAACAGCGGTTAAAGCAATCGCGTACGTAATACATGAATAACACTGACGCAAGCGAAACAAGCTAACAAGGCACAATGGGCCACCAAAAAGATAAAAAAAATCCGATTCTTACATTTATAATAAAAATTTTTGCTTTTTATTTTAACAAGGGCTTTCATTAAAAACAATTCAATATGTTCAGGTCAGGTAAAAACATGTGTTTATGACTTTACTGCACTTATTAAATTAGAACCTTTCGTTTGCTTATGAACAGCTTTATTTGTTTTTCAAAGAATAAGCGCATTCATAATTTGCGTTGCTTTCAAATAGAGAATACATTGACAAAATGAGAAAATTTGTAAATAGCTTTTTAATTATCTAATTTTTCTCCGAAAATTTAGGCATCCTCAGTCAATCCCGCGTCACACTTCCATGTCGCAGCGCAACTGATGGGAATCACTGATTTCATGTATTTGCTGTTATGTCATTACAACTTAAATTTACATGACTTAGTTCAGTTACTTCAAGGTCGATGTAGATTATTTGTTAAATTTTCCTGTGAATTACTATCCTCTCGAGATACTAACACCTAGCATTGGTATCTTACTAATCCCATGCGATTTCACTCCAGACATTTATTCTCTCTCTCTCTCTCAGTGCTATTCTGTCTTTGCTTTATTCTCCAATTCACTCATTTTTCGCATGCCCTCCGCGTAAAGTTTCTGCCTTAACAGAATTCATCCCATGTATCGAATTAACCTCTTTTTGTGTTGTTTTCAGGAAATGTGACGTCACCGGGTCCTTGAAGATCTGCTGACGACGTTCCTCGTCAGGTCTTCCTTTTGTGCTTATTTATCCTCTTTATTTGTAAGTTTTTTTTTCTGAAAGCGCAGGAATTACTGTGAGGGATATTCTCAGAGTGGAAGTGTCATCTCTTTTTCCATGTCTCGTTCCTTTCATCATTTGTCTCCCTTTATACCGAGTGACAAAGGAACAAGAGTCGCGTTCAAAAAGACCCTCTCATACATTTTTATTTTTTACTTATATATATATATATATATATATATAGATATATATATATATATATATATATATATATATATATATATGTAATATTATATATATATATATATATATATATATATATATATATATATATATATATATATATATATATATATATATATATATATATAATATATATATATAAATAAATATATATATATCTATATATATTATATATATATATATATATATATATATATATATATATATATATATATATATATATATATAAATAAATAAATAATATATATATATATATATATATATATATATATATATATATATATATATATATATATATATATATATATATATATATATATATATATATATATATATATATATATATATACTACATACATATTTCCGTTTAAAACAGAATTTCCATCTAATAAAAGGAGACCACAAAAACACCAAAATGTGGAAACTTAATGCTATATTACAGAGCAGAACTGTATCTGAAAATTTGTTGTATTACTCTCTGGGGGAGTGTGGTATTACCATCCCCCCCCTCAAAACAAAGACTAGAGAGACACAATAATATTAGAAATCCCACACCTGGACAGGATTAAGATGTTGACACAGACACTTTGATACTCCAAACTTTTCTCTTTTACCTACCCAAATACCTAAGCCAAATCCCTGATTAACGTCCAACAAAAGCCAGTCCCCAAAGACACAGGTATAAAAAAAATCCCTTGCCTCGATTGTGACCAGACCTACAAAGATTTTACAGACAAATAACTCCCCCAGAGATTCATACAGCATAGACGTTCAGTTAGGCATGACCAACAGAGCTCAGCGATTTTTAACCATATAAATAACGATAATCCCAGAATAAACTGTAATTTGCCAAATACAATTCATAGCTGCAATTGTTGGTTCAAAAGCGAGATGGTAGAATCAGTTTGATTAAACAAAGTAATATGATGAACCTCTCAAAACAATCTTGGGACTCAGACATTAAAGATAAAACGTTCCTCCAACCAGTGATTAAGAAGATTAAGGAATTGGAGTGATGTAACAGTTGACCTCTGGATCTCTTGGTATAAATACTGCATTTCTGTAACTCTGATCTCATTCTTTACATGCCTGAAGCGGGAGATAGCTGTTCCCTGTAATATATCATTAACTTTCCGCATTTTGTTGTTTTCGTGGGCTCCTCCTAATATATATATATATATATATATATATATATATATATATATATATAGTATATATATATATATATATATTATATATATATATATATATATATATATATACACCCTAGTTGGCCAACCTTGCACTGCCTGGGAAAACTCTGAATAATAACTGATAAACACTCGGTCTCTCTCTCTCTCTCTCTCTCTCTCTCTCTCTCTCTCTCTCTCTCTCTCTCTCTCTCTTCCCTGTTAAGATAGTTGCTTGAGTTACATTGTCCAGCATTTTTGAAATTTTATATTTCACCACTTCTCACCTCCCATTCCTACTGGGGCTGAACTTGGACTTGAATGGCATCGGAAGTGTCGATATTCATCCCAATGTTCTGAAAAACCATGGATTAGGCACAGATATCCATCATTTTTTGACATTTTATTTTTTACCCCTTCTCACTACCCCTTCCTATTGGGAGTGTCACTTTCATCTCAGTGACCTCAAAAACCATGAATTAGTCACTAATTTCTGTAGTTTTCGGTTATTTTTACATGTCTCCCCTTTCTAATCCCTTCTAACTCCCCCTACTTCCTATCAGGCCTGAACTTGGATTCAAAGGGCATCAGTAGCGTCACTATTCATCTCAGCGACATCGAAAATTATGGATTAGCCACTAATATCTGTTGTTTTCGGTTATTTTTACTTGTCACCCCTGCTCACCCCATTTCACCCCCACCCTCGCCTCAGGGCTGAACTTAGACTTGAAGAGCATCACGAATATGAATATTTATCTCAGCGACCTCAAAAACTATGGATTAGATATCTATGGTTTTCATTAATTTTGACATTTGCCTCGCTTCCCACATCCACCCTTTACCCAACCAACGGTCCGATTTAAATTCTGTTTTCCCCAAGACCTCCACCATTTCAATATTGACTTGTATAAAATCTCACCAAAATCGGTCAATAAATATGAATTTGTATAGCGTTCATACATACAGACATTTTCTGGTTAATATATATAATATGTATATATTGATATATAGAATATATATAATATATATATATATATATATATATATATATTATATATATATATATATTATAAAGACAAAGTCCACGAAGGAGTAGTGCTGTGAGGCCTTCCGACTTCTTGTCCTTTCCTAAACAGACTGATATGAATATGAAAGCAAGTTCACAAAAAAAGTTCATATAAATTAAAGATAGAGATAATGAAAAGAGGGGCAGTCCTAAAGATGGAATTTCATATATAATGCTATATAATCGCAAAAATATGGAACGTGATGAATATACAAACAAATATAATATCCACGGAGAAAAGTGAAACAATGGAGTGCTGTAGCGAGGCCTTTCGACTTCTCCTCTTTTTATATATCTACGAACTTTATTTACAAATAAAGTTTCGTATACATGACAGATAGATATATACAAGTATCTGATTTTGGTAAACAATAAAAATGAATAAATTGCAGCGTGAACATTTTTTACAAAATATATAAAAAGCATATATATACATAGAAAATGTCTACAATGTAATTGATTTCTAATTAAGTAGGTGATTTTATCTTCAAGGTCATTCCTAAAACTTTACTAAGGCAAGAGTCCCAATAATGCAAGCCAGAGCTAAAGTAAAAATTACAATTGGAAGTAGCTGTATAATGGCGGATTCTGAAAGATTTCGAACTAGTAATTACTGACCTCTGCCGGTCCAATTTTTCCTGTGAGAGTTTTCACTTGATGAATGAAGATATATATATATATATATATATATATATATATATATATATATATATATATATATATATATATATATATATATATAAATATATACATAGTTTATCTTTTCTTTGTGGATTTTGTCTTTATTTCTATATTCATCACGTTCCATATTTTCGTGATTCAGTTATACATACATACTACATACATACATATATTTATACATAATATATATTTTCACACACACACACACACACACACATATATATATATATATATATATATATATATATATAATATTATATATATATATATATATATTTACATATATAGATATATATATATATATATTATATATATATATAAATACTATATATATATATATATATATATATAATAAATGTAAAAAAAGTCCACATTTAAGTAAGCTGTGTATTAAAAATATTCACAAGACGGGAACTTCCATCTACTTGTACAGCAGACCTCATCAGCCGTACTGATATTTCTTTTTACAAGGTACAAATAGATAATGACGCAAAGGACAGAAAAGACATTAGAACAGTCTCAAGGGAACCAAACAACATAGGCAAAACTATTAACAAATCATTTACCCAAGAAGATGCATTTTAAAATTATTTTATTCTTAAACTTAAATATTAGAACAGACGTTGTTTGCACCACTCCTACTGCCCAGGTTGTCTCTTTCTCTCGCCCAGGCATTGGAAGGAAGAGCCGCAAATGCAGGTGTCAAGGCTGATGGTAGGAACGAGGGAACAGTTGAACAGACTGAAGCAATTCAACCATGGCGATCTGCTAGTCTTTTGGCAAGACAGCAGATTAACGACGGAATAACATGTTGTTTGCTCACTTTGAGACTTTTCGGAAGTCTTTTCAGTCCTTCGTGACATTATATACTTGTACCTATAAAATAGACTTTTTTTCTTAAAATATTATAATCACGTTATCGAGAGTTTTAAATATATAGATATAGATATAGACATACACATATAAACATGTATAAACGATAAATATATATATATATATATATATATATATATTATATATATATATATATATATATATATATAATATATATATATATATATACATTTGTACATATGTAGAAAAATACTGGTCATTTTTACCAGATACAAATGGATTTGTAATAGCTACAATCTCCTCTTAACTTCTCAAATTCTTTGTTCTTTTTTCATTTTTTGGATAAGCTTGTCACTACAAAGCCTTGAGATCCAAAAAAGTCATAGCATTGTTTTGGGATGAAGTCTGGCATTGAAATATTTGGTGTATTTAAACATGCTTCATTATGAATGAATCACGTCACTTTCCTTTAAAAATGCAAGATTGCTGTTTTCAAGATTTATTTCATTTCTGCAACATTACCACTTCCGAATCTCCACCGATGCTTTGGATGCCATCTTTCCAATTCCCTCAGATGAGGTAAAATCCAGTCTCCCACAGTAAATGTAGACGCAAGCCTAAACATTCCCCAAGAGCCTGAAGAAACCATTTACTTCAAAATCCTAGAGTTTGAGCTTTCTTTGATTCCTGTACTTTCAAAAGTTCTCCAATGAAGCAGACTTTCTGTCATTCCAGAATGGAGGTTCACAAAAATGGTCTCCTGGCAAAAGACTGGCCTGATTTTGTTATTTTTATTCTTTTAGGACATGCATCTGGACAGAAAGCAGAAATAACTTCAGTAATGTCCCTTTGAATATCTACTTACTAAACTAGTTACTCAACTGCAGTTTTCTTCGATTCTTCTATTCTTACTGCCGCTTGAAACAAAAGTGAAATTTGCGTTTTAATGGCGATTCTTCTTCTGATCCATTATATGATAATTACATGATATTTGCATTATATTGGTGATTTTTTTTCCTGTTACATTTTATAATAATTACAAGAAGAGATTAACATGCACCGCGAATATATAATGACTCAAAATACACCTTACAAATTTTCCACAATATTTCTCTACTTTTGGGGCAAGTTTTCCAGCCTGTTCGTGGGTGCATTTCTAAACAATTGCTTTTCCTATACTTCTCTCGTCGGAGTAAATTTGCTTCCAATGAGGCTAATAAACCATTCTTAACGATTTCCTAATCGTTCAACGGGTAAGATTTACCGTTATTGCCGTACTGGCTCATACCGCCGAGCATCGACTGACCCAATAACCCTTTCACTAATTTCAGTGGAACATTCACGGACACAAACACACACACAAACACCATAATCTGTTAAAGAAAAACGGATTAATGTATGTATATGTGTGTATATATATATATATATATATATATATATATATATATATATATATATATATATATATATATATATATATATATATATATATATATATATATATATATATATATATAAATATATATATATATATATCTATATATATATATATATATATATATATATATATATATATATATATATATATATATCTAATAAAAGGAGCCCATAAAAAACACCAAAATGTAGAGGAAAAGTACTATATTTCAGAGACTGCTGTCTCTCTCTTCAGGTATATGAATGAGAAAAGTTTACAGAGTGGTATATTATAC
>NC_061089.1:77682395-77687395 GCF_015104395.2 Macrobrachium nipponense
AATTTCCGTAGATAAATCAACATTATTATTTTTATATTTTATTTTCAATTA
This sequence comes from Macrobrachium nipponense, assembly GCF_015104395.2. Taxonomy (NCBI): domain Eukaryota; kingdom Metazoa; phylum Arthropoda; class Malacostraca; order Decapoda; family Palaemonidae; genus Macrobrachium; species Macrobrachium nipponense. The sequence goes on from NC_061089.1 coordinate 77,682,447, forward strand.
ATACTCACCATAAAAGAGAGGCATATATTTAAGAAACGCTTGCGTGAGATTTCCCACCTCTACTGAGTGCTTCTTAAACATAAGAATCTTAAGCTGAAGAACCAATTACTGTGCAAAAAGTCCAAAAGTTCCTGATGAAACCTCTCGAAAACTCTTGTATATAACAATTCTTTCTATCATATTCTGTAACAGACATACTGTTTCTTTCTATTATTATTATTATTATTTTTTTTTTTTGCTCTATCACAGTCTCCAATTCGGCTGGGTGGTATTTATAGTGTGGGGTTCCGTTGGGTTGCATCCTGCCTCCTTAGGAGTCATCACTTTTCTTACTATGTGCGCCGTTTCTAGGATCACACTTTTCTGCATGAGTCCTGGAGCTACTTCAGCGTCTAGTTTTTCTAGATTCCTTTTCAGGGATCTAGGGATCGTGCCTAGTGCTCCTATGATTATGGGTACGATTTCCACTGGCATATCCCATATCCTTCTTATTTCTATTTTCAGATCTTGATACTTATCCATTTTTTCCCTCCTTCTCTTCAACTCTGGTGTCCCATGGTATTGCGACATCAATGAGTGATACTTTCTTCTTGACTTTGTCAATCAACGTCACGTCTGGTCTATTTGCACGTATCACCCTATCCGTTTCTGATACCATAGTCCAAAGAGGATCTTTGCCTGATCGTTTTCTATCACTCCCTGCGGGTTGGTGCTCGTACACTTATTACTGCAAGGTAGCTGATGTTTCTTGCACAGGCTCCAGTGGAGGGCTTTTGGCCCCTGAATCATGCCTCTTTTTGTACTGGTTCTGTGCAAGTGCCGGGACATTCGCTTGCTATGTGGTTTATGTTTCATTTTTCGTATTGCACTTTCCTACATATGAGAGAGATGTTATTTCCGTCTATCGTTCTTTAGCTCTCCCCTCTGTAGCCATTGCCAATTATCATCGCTGGCTAGTTCTTTAGTCTGTCTCATGTATTGTCCGTGCATTGGTTTGTTGTGCCAGTCCTCTGTTCTGTCTGTCATTCTCCTGCCTCTGTATATTTCTGGGTCTTCCCATTATTATTATTATTATTATTATTATTATTATTATTATTATTATTATTATTATTATTATTATTATTATTATTATTATTCATGTATGAAAACCTACATAAATTAATCATTTATGCTCTACTTGACAATAACGCCTCAACAAACTAAAATATGACGCTGCCCTTTTTCCACCTGAATTAACAACAGAGGAAGTGCATAAAAGCGTTCATTTTATAAATTTATTCTCAGCTTCCTGTTGAGTAGAATATACATCAAATGGGAAACACGATCATTTTCATGTTTATGTTATTCATATCTCTCGACATAGTGTTTTGTATTCGGCCTTTCATTGTCCATTTCACATTTTGTTTACTGTATTGGATTTTCTAGTAGTTTCCTCACCCACCATATCTAATGAGGAAACGACACATATTTACCTCAATTGAGGGGAAAACAATATTTTAATTTTACTGATTCTCATTTGTATTTGACAACTATTGTAATTATAAACAAAAATTACATTATTATGCCTTAAACGTTAGGAAGTATATATATATATATATATATATATATATATATATATATATATATATATATATATATATATTATATATATATATATATATATATATATATATATATATATATATATTATATATATATTATCAACCTATACTCAAAACATTTTCGACAAAATAGCTTTGCCTTCACGTGACTCAAATATATGCATTGATATATGTTATAAATTATCCAACCTACACCGATCTTGAAATCGTGTTTATTTAACATCTTGCTATTCACAAAAGCTACGTCCTTTCCTTTGTCCATTTTCTTTTTTTTTTTTCCGTATCAACCAGTCCCAAAACCCTACTGTCACTTATTTAAGGCGAGAAAATTTACTTCTATGTCAAACTTGTTACAGGAATACGATGTAGTTCATAATATAATAACAGTTTGACTTCAACTTAATTCTTGAAGAATAGGCTTCTCATGTTCATAGATTAATTTTTATTGCTTTTAGAAAGATTAAAACCTATCTAATCATCGACGGTCTTGTTATATATAATATATATATATATATATCTGTATATATATATATAATATATATATATATATATATATATAATATATATATATAATATATATATATATATATATATATATATATATATATATATTACTATAGGATATGTGAATCCTAGGGGTTATAATTAATAATATATTTAATATGTTCATTGTGACATTTCTTGGAATGTGAAGACTGTTCACTTTTAACTTCCCATAGAGACAAGACTCTGAAGCAATGGCCTGATAAAGCTGATAAATCATTAAAGGGATGGCGTGATACGAAAAGTGCATAGTTAAGCAGGTCAACGTTCATCAGATCATGGGCCCTTGTTCAAATGCCTTTAGAAACTGGTTGTAACCAGTAACATGGGGCGTTGTCGATGTGTGCATTCATATGTACGTGTCGCCTCTTCCATTGATAATGGCATCTTTAGCCAAGTCTATGGGAAGACTTGCATAGAGATCTGAGGAGAAAGGCAGAGCCACGATGGCGGGTGCCAAAGAGTTTTTGTTTATCTGTGAATGATATTCTGGCTTGGAAATGGACGATTCTGGCGAGGGAACTATGTGTTCTGGCAAGGGGGGACCGAGAGTCCCGTATGGGAGAAGAGCCAATTGGTGTGACTAATTACTGATTAGACATTTCAAAATACTAGGGGGGGGGGGTGGGATAACTGAGTTAGTTAGTCTGTGAGACTTGGATTATTATCCTTCCATTGTTGAATAAACATTTATTTTTTTTATATAACTTTGACTCTCATTTTTGATACCTCTCAGAATGGAAAGAGGTCGCGAGTCGAGAGAGAGCGTGGAGGCTGAGCCGATGATCGCTTGGAGAGAGAGAGAGAGAGAGAGAGAGATTGTGTGTGATCAGTTTGCCTACCGCTAGGGTTCCACGTTTACCAAATAAGATACAAGATTCATATCTGCATTACATATATATATATATATATATATATATATATATATATATATATATATATATATATATATATATATATATATATATATATATATATATATATATATATATATATATATATATATATATATATATATATATATAGTATATATATATATATATATATATATATATATATATATATATATATATATATGTATATATATATATATATATATATATATATATATATATATATATATATATATATATATATATATATATATATATATATATATATATATATATATATATATATATATATATATATATATATATATATATATATATATATATATATATATTATATATAGTTACAGTATACATCTATTGGGATTCAGCCAAAATACGGTCTTGCTGTCTCTTTACAACTGATACTATTTTATCGAACACCGTTCAGAATAAGACAGCTAGTTTCACCTTATGCCATTTAATGGGGCTTAAAATCCTTGTAAATCTCATATCAACCTATCGGATTCATTCAGCAATACTTGACTACTTTTTATCGCACGATTCTTATGATGTTCCTTTTTCGAAAAATGAGGTCCATCAATTTGATAATTTTCAGATATAATAATTTTTTCCCATTATTTTCCTTTGTTAAAAATTGCTTTACAATATATTAGTATCAAGGTGACTAAGCATTCGATATTCAAATTATATAAATGAAAATTAACACTAAGGAATAGGATCTTTACTAGGCGATGAAGAAACCAGGATATGTTAATATCCTTATATTTTCAGCTACACGGAGAGAGAGAGAGAGAGAGAGAGAGAGAGAGAGAGAGGATATGGTAACAACGGCATATTTTTTTTTTTGGGGGGGGCTGCGAGGGTTCTAAACTGCATGCACATTTAATTAAACACGTATGTACGTATATTAATGCCATAATGTGAATCTACATTATGTCAATAACAAAAGCCATTGGACACTATGAACTCCTCAGCCCAGTCTATAAGGCCAAGAAGAAAGGCTAGAATCCCCAAGTTTACTACTTTCTTCAACGGCCTCCACTTATCCCGTATCTAGATTACTCCTTTTCAAGTTCAGCAGAGCAGAAAAAACAGATTTTTTTTCCGGCAAAGATCTTGTAAGGAGGATGAAATGTCTCATCGACATATCTTACATGTCCGGAGTCTGGAGAATAGAAAAAGAAGAAATTTTTAGAGTAACGGACCTGTTATTCTTTTTTTTGTTTTATTTTTTCACCGAAAACGAAAACGTTCCTTAAGTGTTATTGTTACAAATATGTGATTAATGGTATACCAGTTAGGTGAGTTTCAAAAATGATATAACATCACTTGAAACCAAATAAATATATATTACTGACTGGAAAATTAGTAGTAGATATTGGTAATTTTCTTTTAATCAGAGTAATAGCAAACGGATTTACGCTTTGACCATTGAGGCTAGGAGGCATATACTGAACCATTATCCCAATCTTCATACGATAATCAAATAATATTTAAACTCATAAGTATATAAGCACGTAAGAGTAGTTATTAAAGCAATATCAGTATAATAGAGCTAACTCATCCACGGTTTAGTCGCACTCTTATAATTTACGTTTTTCACTAATATTAACACAAGGTTTTGCAAAAAGAAAGCAAATATTATGTGTAAAGGAGGCTTTTTCTCAAAACTTAAATTAAATGCGTTTTAATTTCTAATAGCATATTTACTTTTCTTTGTGTATTATACAAGTATTTGTTTATTAACCATTGGTTCCCATATTCTTATTAGAAAATAAATCTTGAAAAACCTACTTAAATTTAAAATCGAAAAAATAAATATATATACATAATGTATATATATATATATATATATATATATATATATATATATATATATATATATATATATATATATAGATAGATAGATATA
>NC_061089.1:77693361-77698361 GCF_015104395.2 Macrobrachium nipponense
CTATTTGTGGCTAAATTTACATTTTATTGGATTCTGAGAAAGGTGAACGATACATTCCTTTCTAAGTGAACTTCCTTTTCACGAAATATCATTTATTAACAAGAAAATTCCCCTTTCAATAAATCGTGAAGAGCAAATGTGCTTTATTGTGTGATTTTAACATAAATTTCATGATAAACATGAAATTCCATTACTGAAGCAGAAATATGAAAGACTGGTTTTGCATGCATCACTACCTTTCAAAGCTATATTTGGATTTTATTCAGTTAAATAATCAATGTAATGTGTACAGCGTTCATCTACTACTATTATTCGATATTAGCGCACCTTTACATAGAAAAAGTATGAAATTCATTAGGTTACTCTGCCAGCCCTCAAAGAACGAAAGAGAAGAAGAGAAAAACCACAAATTAGCAGCAATATGTAAAACAACTAAAGTATGACACATGCAGAGCGAATAACGATTAAGCATTTTATCCTTTACTCCGTATAAACACTAGTTCATCCAATTCAGAGCAACATACAACAGGAGTTGCCTACCATCATCTGGATGACAAATCGATCGTATCTATTGTCTAGGAAGCTCTCTAAATGAAAGAAAAGTTCCGCGAGAGCAATATACTTCGGAACGCGGTAACTTCAAAGAGGTGATGCGATTCTACCGGAGAGGAAAACCCATATCCGATTGATCAGGATGTACCTGCCGATAGGCAGTCGAGTAAATCGCATCATAACAGTTGCGTCCGGAGTTTGTGAACTTGTTGAAAGGAAGAGATGCAGTTCTGCTCAAGTTAGATTGTTTGGTATCACTTCCACGGAGAGAGGAATGGCGCCTGAGGGATTTTTATCGAAGATTTTGATTGGCGAGAACCGGTCCAAAAGTGTTTATATTTTCTGAGATGCACGCTTTGCGAAGGCAGGTGTGTATTGTATATGCCAGCGAATGAATGTGTTTTCAATATCCTGACAGATAGATAAATGAATAAAGGCAGATTGTGTAAACATTAAAGAGAGGGTTCTCAATATGAATGCTTCACATACAGGTGCAAATGAATTATTTCATGCACAAGATCACACATTATTATTATTACTATCCATGGTAAAACCAGTTCTTTTGAAGAGCACCAAACTGCCAGGATATATATTAGAATTAAGCAGAAAAAGTGGTAGAGAGACCAAAGAGCAAAGTTAGATAAGAAATGTTGAATTCAGTAACTGAAGTTAAGAAATATGTGTGTGAAAGATGTGGAGGTCCAGGGACACAGGATTGGGAAGACTGAGTATTTTACACAGCTTCGTCATTGATACTCCTTTCAGTCAGCGGGACAGAGTACGATGAACAATGAATACAAAAATAAGATAGTCCTAAACAGAATACCATGGTCATAGACAGGAAAACTATGAAGATGTATTACTAGGGAAAATAAGTAAATAAATATATAAATAAATAAGTAAAAACAGGTACAAAAATAAATATATGACGTTTAATGAAAATTTGAAAAAGAAGAGACTATGATATGTTTGTTATTCATAGCTGAATTCAAGGTCATACCGTTGCAAACATGAAAGCTCGACCGAATATCTCTCTCTCTCTCTCTCTCTCTCTCTCTCTCTCTCTCTCTCTCTCTCTCTCTCTCAACTGAGCGTAAGGGCGCAAATAGGTTCATACATATGTTTGTGTTTAATTATCGGATTTCGTGCGAATTCTTATACTTTAATTAATTAACACGATGATGGGTAACAGAAACAAAGGTTGAAGATATCCCTTCCCTTCCTTGTTATTGTAAGATGGCGCCTTACTTTACTGTGTGGAACTGGAAGATACCTTACATTAATGATATAATTTTTTAGAATTTTGTAAATTTTTAAATATACTTGATTATTTTAAGATCTTTCGTAGATAGTGGTCCCCCCCCCCCCCCCCCGTTTTAACCCGTTATGTATCCACTTTCGCAGAGTGTCTAGAACAAGCCCGTTGGGCATTGCCGTAAGAACATAAAGGAAAGACTATAAATATCATAAATATAATGACCCTAAGGAATATTAGTCGCATCTCAGCCCCATTAGATTCTAGAACAAACAAACAAATCATATTTTTAAAGTAATAAATTGCAAAAAAACATCAATGAATATAGAATAATTATTAACAGTGACTGTAATTTTATTCAACATACTGTCCCTACATATCTATTTCAACTCTTCTTGTATCCTGCAATGCGCAATGCACATACCACGGCTGTCTTCACTGTTCCAATTCTTCTTACAGATGTTTTTTTAATCACTAAATGCAAACACATAAATCACAAGTAAAAAATTTCACGAAATATCTTAAGCGATTATGAATATAGTATATATAATATATATATATATATATATATATAATATATATATGATATATATATATATGATAATATATATATATATATATTATATATATATATACTATATATAATATATATATATATATATATATATATATATATATATATATATATATATGTGTGTGTGTGTGTGTGTGTGTGTGTGTGTGTGTGTACGTGTGTATGTGTGTATAATACATACACATACATACACATATATATGTATATATACCTATATATTCTACACTTGCCTCTTTTTCTGATTTATGGTGTCAATGAAAAGATGTCCTAGAAAAACTAAATAATTTAAAGATATTTCCCTCTGGTATTTTGATATAGCCTACTGCTCTGGTGATCCGATTATTACAACATTATATATTTATATATATATAATACTATTATATATATATATATATATATATTAATATTATATAATATTATATATATATATAACTAATACTAAATAATATATATAAATAAATATGTAAAATATATGTAATCTGTTTGTAAAGATCTACTCATATGTTATGTTTAAGTGAAAATAGCTTAAATTACAAACAAACACATGTATAAAATGACATAAGGAATTTAAGTTATTTCGATATGAGGACGTAATTAACAGAAATGTTTATCATGGTGCATATCTGTATTACCTAGTAAAATTTTACGACGCGTCTTAATTTAATACAGTATGGGTTAAATACAAGACATAATTAAGCCACGATGAACGATAAAAATAGAACTGAGCTGGCAGTTTGTCAATAAAATAATTATGTTGAAAAGAAATCCAACTGGCTAAATTGGAAGGCAAAGAGGGGGGGGGGTTCCTAAAAGCAATTAGGCTCCGAATAGCGTCTGCGTGTCCTCCTGGGGAAAGCATTTACATTCTCTCTCAGGGACAGAAGCAGCGATAAAGAAGAGGAAATGAAGCTGGCATTAAGCTATCACACGATGGAAGAAGAGTATTATGAGTACAATAATTGCTAAAAGAAAGACAATCGCGTACATTCGTTCAAAAGAAAAGACAATCGAGAACATTCCTTGAAAAAAAGAAAAAAAAAAAAAAGACAATCATGAACATTGCTTCAACAGAAGAGACAATCGCAAATATTCCTTGAAAACAAAAAAAATCGCGAAAATTCCTTTTAAAGACCAGATAATCGCGAACATTCCTTCAAAAAAAAAAAAAAAAATTATCGCGAACATTCCTTCAAAAGAAAGGACAATCGCGAACATTCCTTAAAAAAAAAATAAATAAAAGACAATCGGAAACATTCCTTCAAAAGAAAAGTAGGTCAGTAAAAAAGCATTCTTAATGAAAATCGATGATTCATTCTATAAAAGAATCTGTACTGCTGGTGTAAATACGTGTAACAACTCGCCAGTACAGTTTTTCATTTGCAGAGCAAGTGAATACATAAGAGTTGCCAAAAACTTGGTGTCGTTTCCACAGTCCTTTTCGAGAGAGAGAGAGAGAGAGAGAGAGAGAGAGAGAGAGAGAGAGAGAGAGAGAGAATGATGGTCCTTCTCTAACTGGCAAATAAAAATAGGGCAATAAATATAATATTATTCTCGATCGAGTAAAAAAAAATAAATAAAAAAACATGTGTTAATTTTACATTTGGTTTCAATGCACTCAAGTATGTTTTTCTAAATTCTATGTACATTACTCGTCTCGTGTCTATCTTCCGATTTCGATCCACACAGGCCTTTCAGGTTGTTAGTTTGCCAGTATGCCTTTGGTTACTTTATTTCTTATTTACACCTAAGTGCACACGTACACACACATATTATACATATAATGTATAGACACAAAAACACGCACACACTTATATATATAAATAAATATATATATAATATATATATATATAGATATATATATATATATATATATAGTATATATATAATATATAATATATATATATATATATATATGTATGTGTGTGTGTGTGTGTATGAAATATATATAAAAGAATAACAAAAACATGGAACGTGATGAATATATGAATAAAGACAAAATCCACGGATGAAAGAAAAGTTAGGGATCTACAAGAACTTTCGATTTCTGTCCGTAAAGGGCAAGAAGTCGAACGGCCTTGCATTAATCCTTCGCTTCTCTTTCCTTCGTGGATTTTGTCTATTTATATATATATATATATATATATATATATATATATATATATATATATATATATATATATATATCTATATATATATATATATATATATATATATATATATATATATATATATATATATATATATAAAGTCCCTCGTGCACAAACATATTTATTTTATTTACAGCATCAAATTACTTTACTGAATTTACGGATAAAAACTGTTTCTCTGCATTTTCCTACTCATTGTTCTCTTCAAGTTTCTTGACTTACTTTTTGTCCGCCCGCTGTGACTGAGTAAAATCAGAAAATGTTTAGCGCAATAAAATTTTAACTCCTTTTCCTTGTGTTCTATTTTTGTTTACTTCTCCTGATTGGGAGACAGATTTTTTCATAAAAAGAAAAAAATTTGCAACTTGTGGTGAATTTGCAAGTTTTAATACTTGCGTCACCCATAAATTTCATTTAATCATAACCCTGCTCTGGGTTAAATAGTGCGAGACACTATTTTGTTTGCGTTATT
>NC_061089.1:77703361-77710861 GCF_015104395.2 Macrobrachium nipponense
AATGATCCTATTATGAGCTGTCCCCGTGGCGAAACGAGTATATTATTGTTGCGATACTGAAAAAGTTTGAGCTCGTAGTATGACTTTATAGCGCAAGGAAATATCAGACTTAATTATGATTGGATTTTGTATGAACAAAGCCCATAATGCAATCTCTCTCTCTCTCTCTCCTTCTCCTCTCTCTCTCTCTCTCTCTCTCTCTCTCTCTCTCTCTCTCTCCTTCCTTGTATCGCTGTGCTACAACCAATCCAGGCAACTGCTGCATATTTTGATGTTCGTAGATTGATTTATGAATGAAGCTGCGCGTGGTGTTATTTAACTGAGATAATTTGTTCATATCTTGTTTCACATCCCAAAAAAATCTACATGATACACGTCACAAATATTGTGATACACGTGATTTCATAACAGCAAATTGATTCAATAAATCATATGCCTCTCTTATGCATAGAATCTCCATATATTATTAAAATTTGAAATTGGAATAAAGATAGATTAGGGAACCATAAACCACATAGCACGCAAATGTCCGGCATATGCACAAAACCAGTAGAAAAAGAGGCATAATTCAGTGGCAAAAGCCCTCCACTGGAACCTGTGCTAGAAACACCAGTTACCTTGCAGTAATAAGTGGTACGAACGCCAACCTGAAGGAGCGATAGAAAACGATCAGGCAAAGATCCTCTGGAACTTTGGTATCAGAACAGATAGGGTGATACGTGCAAATAGACCAGACAAGACCCAATACCATGGGACTAAAGAGTTGAAGAGGAAGAAAGGGAAAAAATGGATAAGTATCAAGACCTGAAAACAGAAATAAGTAGGATATGGTATATGCCAGTGCAAATTGTACCCATATTCATAAGAACACTAGGTACGATCCCAAGATCACTGAAAAGGAACCTGGAAAGACTAAATGCCGAAGTAGCTCCAGTACTCATGCAGAAGAGTGTGCTCCTAGAAACAGCATACACAGTGAAAAAAGTGATGGACTCCTAAGGCAGGATGCAACTAAGAACCCTATCGCTATAAAAAAAAAAAACACCCAGTCGCATAGGATGACGGCGATAGACAAAAAAAATATTATTATTATTATTATTATTATTATTATTATTATTATTATTATTATTATTATTATTATTATTATGACAGCATATTGTCATGAAACATACCATAAGCCCTGAGCTTTCACAGAACAGTATCCACATATCAAACTGGAATAGAGAAACCCGAATTAATTAAAGTAAATACCAATCATAGGATCATAACACAAATGATTAACTACATGACTATGACAACGATTTCCATTAATAGGGGAATTTATGATACCGAAAAATATAATACATTGATTGAGAACATTGATTATATTGTCAGTACAAAAGTTTAGTTAAAGTGAATGTCATCAAAAGAAAGAAATGTTAAACTGGCCAATTAGAACCTATAGTTGGTTGAAGGTAAATCTATAGACAATACCCAATAGTTTGGCGATGAAGAAATAGGAGAGGGGTATTGAATTCAATACCAAATTAGGTCTACTGAAGGCCCTTGCATTTGCATTGGGGTACAGGAGAGAGAGAGAGAGAGAGAAGAGAGAGAGAGAGAGAGAGAGAGAGAGAGAGAGTTTCTAACCCTGTCCGTTTTCCTGTAAGAAATGATAACTGAATGCCTTAATTTCAGGAAACGTGGCGCCCATTTATTGTCCCGATATACGAGTATTGATGTGAAATTAAGAATGAAATATGGAGAATAGTAACCCGAGAGGGTCTATCAGCTATACAATGGAAGGCGTCTTTTCTTGCATTCCAAAAGAATCACCAGCGATCTACATAACCATGAAATATGAACAGAACAATGTTGTCTTGATGAGAATGCAGCAAGATTACCAATGCAGAGATATTTGCGAAAATTTGGGAAGAGGACCCGCAAATATTTTTCGCGTTTTTATAGCGAAGAAAAATGATATACATTATAAAAAAAACATCTGTATCCAATGCATTGCATTCAGAAAATATAAGACTCGTATGTCTTTTATGATGGTTTTTTTGGGGTATGTTTCTGTTCATGATAGGTTACAGAACCTAAGACGGGTGACAATTTGTTTCTCTCTCTCTCTCTCTCTCTCTCTTTCTCTCTCTTTCACTCTCTCTCATAAATTGTTTGCATATATTATATATATAATATATATATATATATATATATATATATATATATATATATATATATATATATAATATTATATTATACATATATATATATATATAAACACAAGCACGGACATACACACACACACACATGTATATATATGTATACTATATATATAGCAATAGGTTTCTGTTGTATCTATACTGTTTTATTACAACAGTTCGTAATATTTTACTAAATCAATATCTACAGTCATAAACATGAGCAAATATAATGACTTTTTTTTTACAATATAAATGAATATAGTAGTTCGGCAATAACAGACCCCTCTATCTGTAGCAAATATCAATACTGTATTCATCAACTTACCCCAATATTCCACATTGCAGAAGAATGAAATATCCCGAAACTCAAATTTTATGAAAGTCGATTGGATATTGGAAAACTTGGTACTTTGAACGGTCGAGTACTGTCGACCGCTCTCTTTGTATATACACATACAACGATACTTCGTCAGTTAGGAATTGAGTGTAGTTTAGGGAAAAAACCAATAAAATCATAAACACCGTAACAAGTGTAAATATTCATCAATTTTACTACTATACAGATAATTATCTGTATAATTCATCGATTAACGGCTCAGTTTTTACGACACAAGAAATACTGCAAATCATGGGAATATCCTGAATGCCATTTTATTACCGGAAAAGTACTAGTATTCTAACTTTAGTGCAGGAATGCTGAAAATTCATCGGAAATGGATTACCTCTTAATTTACAAACTTTACACAACTGCCATGTTTCATTCACAAACACCCTTCACTCAGACAGAAACTGTATAGATGGACTTTTCTTTATATCTAAAAATAGCAGACACAAATCGATCAGCCTAAAACTTTACTATTAAAACCTCCGCAATGAACATACCTAATAGATTCAAAGTGTGGTGAGACTCTCACGTACTTCTTTTAAACTTTCCCCGTTAAGAACGTGTAAGGAGACAGACTGGTTAAATTACTTAACAGTAATGTCTTACGAGAGAGAGAGAGAGAGAGAGAGAGAGAGAGAGAGAGAGAGAGAGAGAGAGAGAACATGCTTTATTATGCTTTCAGATTTCCTAAAAAAATTTAAAATGCCGATTTTTATCCACAAAATAAAAAGACATTGTTATTTTTTTTATAATTACATATGCTGCATAATATTCCTAACATGATATGATTTTATTTGCTTATATTTTCTCTCTTATATTTCTGTGTATATCTTGGTGCTTTAATCGGAGAACCCAATACAGATACCATAATTGTTTTTGATATCATTAAACAAATTCCACATAAATATGAAATAAACTAAAAATCCCTTAACATCTTGATGAAAAAATACTTTCCTAATTATTCAAATCAGGAAATTACTAATGAAAGTATCATTCTCTGTAGTGTTTCCAGTTTATATAGTGAAATCAACCAGTCTCTTTGGCATAAAAGCAGTCCATAAAAATAAACTAAGAGAAAAGAGAAAGAGAAGGAAAAGGTAAATTATTGTTATCTTGAATAAATATCTATCTTCATTCAAGACACTTTATATATTTCTCTAGAAGGAAGCGATGATTTACTAAACTTGTCTAAGAGATTAAGATTCGGTTACATCACTGAAGTCCTGATTTATCCTCTGTGCGCTGGTTCGAATCCACGAGAGGACGAAATTATTACCAGCTAAAAAAATTCCCCTTCGATAAACATATATGAATATATATTAGTTCCGAAGTAGAGCGATTTGGATATTAAACATTTGTAGCTTAATGTATATATATATATATATATATATTAATGTTCTATATATATATATATATATATATTATATATATATATAACATACCTATATATATAATTATATATAATATATAATATATATTATTATATATAATTTTTAGATATATATAATAAATATTATATTCTATTATATATCATATATATATATATATATATATATATATATATATATATATATATATATAGTATATATATATATATTTATATATATATATATATATATACATACCTAATATATATATATATATATATATATATATATATATATATATATATATAATATCTATATATATATATATATATATATAATAGATATAATATATAATATATATATATATATATATATATATATATATAGTATATATATATATATATATATATATATATGTAATCATATATCTATATATATATATATATATATATATATATATATATATATATATATATATATAATATATATTATATATATATATATATATATATATCTATATAGATATATAATCTATATAATATATATATATATATATATAAATTATAGATATCTATATATCTATATATATATATATATATATATATATATATATATATATATATTATATATATATATATATATATATTTATATATATATATATATATATATATATATATATATATATATATATATATATAGATATATATATATATATATAAATATATATATATATATATATATATATATATATATATATATATATATATATATCTATATATATATATATATATATATATATATATATATATATAATGTGTGTGCACGTGTGTGTGTGCGTGAGTTGTTTGTTGGAAAAGGTGAACCATTAAAAGTTTAGCTTTCCAGCTTTTAATATTTTGGGATGAGGCTGAGAGCAGTACGAAATTTCTTTTAACTGAGGCACACGTAGGTGCCCATTTACAGCTGAGTACTGAGAGACCCACATGATATATGTGCGGTGACTTCTGCACCAATCACCTACAGCAATGGGAACTATTGGCTGATTGCAGTTCACAAAGCGAACAGTTTTCATTAAAGGCAATTTGCCTCAGAAATATGAGTACGTTTTTGCAGGAATCTACATACTGTTTGAGTATTTCCCGATTCTCATCCATCAATTTCAGATCCAAAACACTAACGCTTCTGTCTCTCGTGTATTATTTTTCGTCACGACAGATCTTTTGCCGCTATGTGGCATATCTAGGCAGCTACTGGTTTACATTCTGGAGGAATATTCGAGCGAAAATGTGTTAGGCAGCCAACCCTGACCCCTCCCGGTAATTTCATCGCAGTAATTACATCGTGGTAATTTCATCGTGGTAATTTCATCGCGTGGTAATGACATCCCATACATTTTCACTTCGTAAGTAATTTCATCGTAAAATTTCTTTCACCCCACAATGCCAAAAAATAAATGAACAATAGAATATAATTCATTTGTTTTTCTGTAAAAAGTCCAAGTATTACTATTTCAGTGGTTGATGAGATCAAAGTATCTAATTATCTAACTATTAGCAAATGGCCTGCCTGTTGACTTTTCTTATATAAGAAACTGTTCATGCAAATTTTCGGTTTCTGTAATCAACTTGTTTCTGAGTGGTAAACATTTTCGGTTTTTGTAGATAACTAAAACTAAACCCATCAAGTTGCCTCTGCAGTACGTCGTAAGCATAAGGAATAAGAAAAAGCTCATTGATAAACAGTTATCTATTTGTGAAAGAACGAACAAGTGACGAAAAAACTAATTGGAAATGTGTCCAGTTTTATAAAACTAAATGCCATGCAAGAGTTCATACAAATAAAGATTCCATTACAAAACGATTGGGAGAACACAATTAAGCAGGAGATATTGCTCGTGTTGAAGCTGCCAAAGCGATTAACTTAACTAAAGAAAAAGCAATCACAACTCAAGTATCAACACAATGTATCGCAACCGTGGCGTACGTTGTTGTATCCCAAGCAGTTGTGGGTCAGCGCTACCACCACCTCAGTACGTAAAAGGGAATATACGAAATGCCATAAATACCGCGGCACAAATTCCAGCAAATCCAGGAGGTTTACTCCCGTTAAGCATTCCTCCGCAATATAGGATAACACATTCAAATCAGCCATTTCTTCTGTTCGACAGTGATGATGGATCAGACCGGATTATTTTCTGTTCGACTCGGAGAAATCTTCAGGTATTATCTAGTGCAAGCAACTGGAATGCAGATTGGACTTTCAAAACAGTACCCCCTTTATTTAATCAACTATACACAATACATGGTATCATGAATGGTGACGTTTTGCATCTTGTTTTCGTTTTAATAAGTAAAATAACTGAGATAGTTACAAAAGGATTTTGTCAGAACTAAAGGTTTTAGAGCCGGCCTTATCACCAAGCACAATTTTGACTGATTTTGCATGTGCAGCAATTAATGCTTTAGAGCAGTTTTTCCTAATTCAACTAAAAAAGGTTGTTTTTTTCACTTCTCACAATGTTTATTTCGATCCATTCAATCAAATGGTCTATAACAGAGGAAAGTACGAAAGTGATGTCGAATTCGCATTAAACATGCGCATGATTTCAGCCATTGCATTTATTCCTGTCTCCGATGTGGTTAGCACTTTTGAATATTCAATTGACAATAATGATTTTCCTGAGGAAGCCCAGCCTGTCTTAGATTACGTTAAGGATACGTGGATTGGAAGACCAAATCGTCGTTAGTACGTCGACTCCCTCGCTTTGATCATGTGCTATGGAATTATTTTGATGCAGCCAAATTATGTGCTTCTAAGACGAACAATGCATGTGAAGGGTGGCATCGCTCGTTCTGCGAATCAATTGGGGCATCTCATACTACCATCTGGAAATTTTTTTAGAAATCTTGAAAAAAGAGCAAGCGAGAAATGAAGTCATAATGGAACAATATACAGCAGGTGCGGAAATTCCCCGTACGAAAAGGAAATATAAGGATACAGCATAAAGAATTCAAAGAATAGTCAATGAGTTTGAAAATCGCGAAGCTCTGGATTATCTAAGAGGAACTGCACAAAACTTGTCGTTTTGAGGCTTTGAGTACAAAGACAACTGTCTCTCAGATATGTTTCTTTTAAATATGGTTAGAAAAATTTTTGTTCTTGAAATATTTTTTTAAAATATATGCTGTTTTGCACTAGATAAACTTCGCTTTTTTTATTATCCTCTTTTTTTTCTTGGACTGATTAACTGAGCTAAAAGTAAGACTGGCATCAAACAACTAATAATCATCAACGCTAAAAGAATAAATAGAAAATAAAAAGACATTGAAAGCCCTCATTAATCCGAGAGCGCCCAGTGGAGGCCAAGTAACATCCTTCCTCAAGTCTCTGGGGTCCAGCCCAACACGAACCACGACCCGTACTTAGTGTCAGACATTCGTATTTAAGAATTCATATTTGATATTAGGACTAATATATATATAAAGAAATATATATATATATATATATATATATATTAGATTATAGGTATATAAAATATCTATATCTATATATATATATATA
>NC_061089.1:77718361-77730861 GCF_015104395.2 Macrobrachium nipponense
CACACCCTTGGGAAATCCAACCCTTTTGCATTTACCTACCCAAATACCTTAGCCAAATCCCTGATTAACGTCCAACAAAAGACATCTCCCAAAGACTCTGGGGTATATGAGATCCCATGCCAGGACTGTGACCAATCTTACATCGGATTTACAGGTAAATCACTTCCCCAGAGATTAATACAACACAAACGGTCAGTTAGGTATGGACAACAGAACTCGGCTATTTTCAACCATATAAATGAACATAACCATAGAATAACTGGAATATGTCACGTGTAATTTATAGCAGCAACTGCCGGTACAAGAGTCAAATGATGGAATCGGCCTTAATAAAAGAGAAGCAGGTAATGAACATCTCAAAAGGGAATTGGATATCAGATATCGTCGACGCAGTGTTCATTCAACCAACGCTTAAGAAGATTAAAGGAAGATTATCAGCGGGGGTGACCTAAATTGGCTTACTTGTGGACGAATCTCTTGGTATAAATACCACCTTTTCTGTAAACTTTTCTCATTCATATACCTGAAGAGAGAGACAGCAGTCTCTGAAATATAGTACTTTTCTCTCTACATTTTGGTGTTTTTTATGGGCTCCTTTTATTAGATGGAATTCTGTTGTTACAGAACATTTTTACCAGTCATATATATATATATAAATATATATATATATATATATATATATATATATATATATATATATATATATATATATATATATATATATGTGTGTGTGTGTGTGTGTGTGTGTGTATGTTTATATATATATATATATATATATATATATATATATATATATATATATATGATATATATATATATATATTGTAAAGGAATATTGATTTATTGAATGTAAAATTGCAGAAAAGGTTGAAAATTGATATTTGCATAGAAAAAAAGTGTGTACACTAGACAACAGATGGCAGTAGCGCTTGGCGTAGGCGGTAGTCGCCAAGGATAATGTACCGAAACAATGATATTTGGTCCATGGATGTCTAGCGTGAGTCTGGTATATAAAGGCCCCAAAACGACGATTTCGTTGGAGCTGAAACAAACAAGTGATTATAATAGTGTATCAAGTTTTGAGGAATATATGGTAATGTATTGTTTATCCATTTGGACGTTTTCTTGTGTGATGTAACGTTGGTTGCCACTAACTTTTTGATGTTACAGTGAATTATATGTTGTGTTGATGTAAAGCTTTGTGACTTGGGTATTATACTGTAAAATGCAGTGATTAGTGATTAGTGATTAGTTGTCTTGATGAAGTGTTGTATGGCGAGTCTTTGCTTTTGTGCAATGCGTCCGTAATTTGTTTAATGTTCTGTTTGTGACTTTAATTTCCTTACTGATTGTTATTAAAGTACATTTTAAGTTATAGTGGGTTGTCACTGTTTCCTGATATATTCTCCTCGTAAATCCTTACCATAGAGAGAGATTTTTTTTTATGTTACATGGGGGCCTGTCAAACGAAACCCGAACGTATCCCTACTCAGTTTTTGCTCATTCTATCGAACGAAACTCAAACATATCCATACTCATTGTTTACTCATTCTATCGAACGAAACACGAACGTATCCTTATTAATTGTTGCTTTCTTCATGTCGAACGTATTCGACCATAACTTGACGTATCCCTACTGTTAATTGCTTTTCAGTACTTCCATGTACTTTAGAGAGGGGGGAGAGTTGTGATAGTGTTAGTGCTATATTTGTCTTGCTGTGTTATTTTGAGCAGGTTATTAAAGATGTTTGATTTGAAAGATTTCATACGTAGTCCTAGTGGTGAAAAGTTAGAAGGTATAACTAAAATAGACTGGATTGTTCTAGCTAGGTACTATAATGTAGAAGTATCAGAATCTGCAAGGAAGCAAGAAATCTCAAATAAAGTAAGTGAGGCGCTAATGACTTTAGGCATTTTGTCTGATAAGGAAGGGTTGTTACTAATGAGTTGGGAAGGGCAAGAAACTGATAGCCAGCAAAGCGCTAGTGAGAATAATACAGAAGGTAGTGCAAGTGAAGAGGAAGGTGCCAAAGCCGTACGTGAAAAAACCAAGTCACGCAGGGTTAAACCAAAAAAGTCCAAACTTTTTTATGAAGGGATGAGTGTTGAGCAGATGCAGATTCATTTGCAAATAGTTAGATTAGAGAATGAGAAAGCTGTTGAACTAAGGAAGTTAGAAAATGAGAGAGCTGAAAAGGTTAGGAAGATTGAGGTTGAGCAAAAGAAGGTAGAAGCTGAAGTTGAGCAAAAGAGGATAGAGCTAGAGATGAAGAAACTTGAAGTAGAAGAAAAGTCCAGAGAAATACCAAAATCTTTTAGAATAGACAATGCAGTAAAAAGTGTACCAATTTTTGTTGAAAATGAAGTGGATGCATTTTTTTTACAATCTGAGAAAGTAGCAGAACAGCGTGAATGGCCGAGAACGTCATGGAGCACGTTGGTTCAAACCTCCTTTCGAGGAAAGGCTAGGGAAGTATTTACTGCCTTATCTTTAGATGATTCTAAGGATTATGAGAGAGTTAAATCCGAAGTTTTGAAAGCTTATGAATGGGTGCCAGAGAGGTATAGAGAGAAGTTCAGAAGCTGGATAAAAAGAGACAGTCGCACTCATATGGAGTATGCACGGGAACAACGCCGGTGGTATGATAGGTGGATGAATGCCCGAGAAGTTAATGGTGATTTCGGTAAACTTCAGGAACTTATCTTGCTTGAGCAGTTCAAGGATGGTATTAATCCACTTATTAAAACATATTTGGATGAACGTGATGTAGATAATGTCGATGAAGCCACTAGATTGTCTGATAATTATGCATTGACCCATAAGCTATATAATACTGACGTCACTCCTAAAATTGGAAGGAGCAGAGTTTGGGAAGAGCAGCAAAATTACAAGGCACAAGGTAAGACTACGAGTTCACAGGTATCATCTCGTGGAGTCTATAATAAATCCTTTAATAGAGGTGGTAGAGGGGCAAGTCAATATAATTCTGGTCCTAGTGTTAGTGCTGGAAAAGCAGGATACAGTGTAAATGATCAGTTTACACCTAGTTACCAAAATATAGGCGAAAATTTTAGAGATTTTGTATGTTTCAGTTGTGGCAAACCAGGACACATCAGTAGGAGTTGTCCACATCGCGCAATAAACCGTCCAATTCAAGTGGTAAATAAAGTTAAAGATAAACCTGTACATTTTAAGGATGATCATAAACCTGAAAATACCATTGCATTGTTGAATCAACCACAAGCATGTGGTGACAGAGGTCCTTGTTTGTTTGCTTCTCCCCTTAGGCCAGGTAAGAGGTATTGTAACGATAGCATCGACAGTAATAATATATGTAATGTTGATGAGAATATAGGTTACAAAATAGGTAACAATAATGTTCAAAATGTTAGTAATGTTGGTTGTATTGAGGATATTGTAAAAGGAAATGGAGTGAGACTACCTGAAGAGAAGTCCACATCCAAAGGTACTGAATTGTATGACCCTTTTATGGGAGATGGTTGGTTACACCTCCCTTGTGTTGAAAAAAGGAAAGTAAGGTGGTTAAGAGATACCGGAGCGGTACAGTCTGTAATGATAAAAAAATATGTATGACCAGTGGAAGGATACTGGAGAGTATGTACTTCTGCGTGGGTTTGGACCTGAGTTTTCAGCTCCATTAGTAGAAGTAAGGTTAGAAACTCCGTTAATTTCGGGATATGTTAAAATTGCTTTGGTGAGAGAAATCCCAGTGTCAGGAGTAGAGTTAATTCTTGGAAATGATGTATGTGGAGACAAAGTTTTTGGTAGCAGTAATCCAATTTTGACAGAAAAACCCTTTAATTCTTCATTTATTACAGAAGTTGAATGTACATTTCCAAACTTATTTCCTGCTTGTGCAGTTACTACAAGAAGTAAGAGTGCCGAAGGAAAGGTAAATGATGACGACGGTTTGGATTTACAAAACTTGTTTAAAGATAGTCCGGAAACACTACAAGTAAGTAAAGTCAGTACTCCTTTGCGAATGCTGAAAGTTAATAAGGAAGAATTTGTTAAATCTCAAATTGAAGATGATAATTTGAAGGTAATAAGAGATAATGCCCTTGTTGATATAAATGATATCGAGATGGAAGGCAAGTGTTACTTTTTAAGGATGGAATCCTAATGAGGAAGTTCAAGAGTAGAAATGTTAATGATGTTGTAGAACAAGTGGTCATTCCAAGTAGTTATAGGAATTTTGTTCTAGGTATTGCTCATGACTGTAGTTATTCTGGTCATTTAGGTATAAACAAAAACTTATGAGAATTATTAAGGTATTTTTTTTTTGGCCTAAGATGCAGAAAGATTGTAGTGAATATTGTAAAAATTGTGATTTATGTCAAAAAGTAGGTAAAGCTCAACATGACCCTAAGGTGATGCCATTGCAACCCATTGAAGTTCCAGGAGAACCCTTTGAGAAACTGGTTTTGGATTGTGTAGGACCTCTGCCTAGGTCTAGCAAAGGTAACGAGTATTTGCTGACAATTATGTGTAGTGCTACCAGATTTCCAGAGGCTATTCCTTTAAGAACAGTGAGTGCTGATAAGATAATTGAAGCGCTTAACAAGTTCTTCTCGCTGGTAGGTTTGCCAAAAGAAGTTCAAACCGACCAAGGAACCAACTTTACGTCTAGAAAGTTTACCTCATTTTTAGCCTGTCAGAATATTAAGCATTGTTTATCGTCTCCTTATCACCCACAGAGCCAAGGAGTGGTCGAACGATTTCATCGAACCTTCAAAACCATGCTTCGCACGTACTGTTGTGAAAATGAAAAGGAATGGGATGTCTACATACCAATGTTGCTATTTGCCGTTCGTGATAGCGTACATTCATCGTTGGGTTATTCTCCTTTTCAGTTAGTATATGTCCATCAGGTAAGGTCACCCATGGAGGGTGATAAAGAATCAGTTGATTTCAGATGAGAAGGATTCTATCACGTTACAAGAAATGAAGGAAAAAAAATAAAAAAAAGGATGGAAAGTAGCACATGAGAATCTTAAAGTAGTACAAGAAGAGATGAAAAGAAAACTACGACAAAAAGGCTGCAAAACGTGAACTCGACATAGGAGATAAGGTTCTAGTGTATCTCCCTACAGCTGGTAAGGTTTTTAACCAGAAGTATATAGGACCTTGCACGGTGAAGGAAAAGTAAGTGATGTTAATTATCGAATTCAATTTCCTACAAGACGGAGGAAAGTTAAAACTTTCCATATTAACAAATTAAAGAAGTATAACGAATCCAGTGGAGTGTTGTCAATGCAAAAGAGGATGATGAAAAAGACGTTGAAGAAGAAATTGAACTTAGATTAAAAAATACAGATTATTTGAGTGATGATGAAAAAATTTAGGAAGTTATGTATTCATTTATCTGATGAACAGCAGCATGATTTTAAAAGTGCTAAATTCAAAACTTTTCAGATCTATTTTCAGACCATCCTAAAAGGATAAAAGGAGTACAGCATAAAATCAGGTTGAGAGAAGAGACGCCAATAAGTCAGCGTCCATACAGAATGTCGCCGAGGCAACAACAACAGTTAAAGACCCGAAGTTGCTTATTTACTGAAAACACGGACTAGCAGAGGAAAGCCATAGTGAATGGGCTAGCCCATGTATTCTAGTCGACAAACCTGACGGAAGTGCAAGAATGTGTACAGACTATCGAAAGGTAAATAATGTAACTATAAAAGATTCATATCCTATGCCCAGAGTAGAAGATATAATTGATAATGTAGCAAAGTTTCCTTTTTTAAGTAAAATTGATTTATTGAAAGGATACTATCAAATTGAGTTAGACAAAAACAGCAGGGATATTGCTGCATTTGTTACACCCATGGACTTTATAATTATAAGGTAATGCCATTTGGTTTATGTAATGCACCTCTGACATTCCAACGTCAGATGAATTATATCTTGAAGGATCTCGAAGGTGTATTTGTTTATTTGGATGACATTATCATAGTTGGAGAAACCTGGGAAGATCACATTAAAAAAGTATATGATGTTTTTAAGAGGTTATTAGAATTCAATGTTACGATAAACCTTTCCAAATGTGAATTTGGTAAAACTACTGTTCAATATTTAGGACATGAAATAGGAAGTGGCCAAGTGAAACCTGTTGATTGTCATATTGAGGTCATAAAGAATTTGACCCTCCCTACATCTAAACGTGGAGTGATGAAATTTTTGGGAACAGTGGGGTATTACAGAAAATTTTGTAAGAACTTTTCAGATGTAGCCTACCCATTAACAGAGTTGCTGAAAAAGGATGTGAAGTTTGTGGTGGGTCAAAGGAATGTGACGATGCCTTTAATAAACTTAAGCTCATGTTAATGTCTAAGCCAGTTACTGAATCCCCAGACTTTAATATACATTCAAGTTACAGGTAGACTCCAGTGAAGTAGGAGCTGGCAGTGTATTATTACAGGAACATAATGGTGTTTTACACCCTGTATCTTACTTTTCAAAG
The DNA here is from genome assembly GCF_015104395.2 of Macrobrachium nipponense. Lineage (NCBI taxonomy): Eukaryota > Metazoa > Arthropoda > Malacostraca > Decapoda > Palaemonidae > Macrobrachium > Macrobrachium nipponense. The sequence continues at coordinate 77,724,847 of NC_061089.1, forward strand.
AAATATAATAGCCACCAGTTAAATTACAGTATTGTTGAAAAAGAAGCTTTAAGTTTAATTTGAGTTTAATGCACTTTGAGATATACTTGCTTAACAGTAACTTTGAAATAGACGTATATACTGATAATAAACCCTTTAACCTTTATTAATAAATGTAAGCACAACAATAAGAGAATTTTAAGATGGTCTTTATTTTTGCAACCATTCAAACTAAATATTCACCATATAGCAGGCAAAGAAAATGTCATTGCAGATTTTCTCTCTAGATCTGTTGATTATTTAAAGGAAAGTGCTTGTTACCAACGACGTGGCAGTCTCCGACAGTTGCTAAATGGAAGTAGCTAATGTTTAAGACTGTAAGAGTGAAAATTCAGAATGGACTGAGGAGAGAGCCGCTGAGTTAAAAGGGGGGGTGGGAATGTAAAGGAATATTGATTTATTGAATGTAAAATTGCAGAAAAGGTTGAAAATTGATATTTGCATAGAAAAAAAAGTGTGTACACTAGACAACAGATGGCAGTAGCGCTTGGCGTAGGCGGTAGTCGCCAAGGATAATGTACCGAAACAATGATATTTGGTCCATGGATGTCTAGCGTGAGTCTGGTATATAAAGGCCCAAAACGACGATTTTCGTTGGAGCTGAAACAAACAAGTGATTATAATAGTGTATCAAGTTTTTGAGGAATATATGGTAATGTATTGTTTATCCATTTGGACGTTTTCTTGTGTGATGTTACGTTGGTTGCCACTAACTTTTTGATGTTACAGTGAATTATATGTTGTGTTGATGTAAAGCTTTGTGACTTGGGTATTATACTGTAAAATGCAGTGATTAGTGATTAGTTGTCTTGATGAAGGTGTTGTATGGCGAGTCTTTGCTTTTGTGCAATGCGTCCGTAATTTGTTTAATGTTCTGTTTGTGACTTTAATTTCCTTACTGATTGTTATTAAAGTACATTTTAAGTTATAGTGGGTTGTCACTGTTTCCTGATATATTCTCCTCGTAAATCCTTACCATAGAGAGAGTATTTTTTTTTCTTTTTTTATTACAATATTAATATATATATATAATAATATATTATATTATAAATAAGTAGTATTATATATATATCATATTGTGTGTGTGTTATATATAATATATATATTATATATATATTATATATTATATATATATATAATATATATGTGTGTGTCTTCTGTGTGTATAATATATATATATATATATATATATATATTATATTAGTGTGGGTGTATAATATAATAATATATTAATATATATTATATATATATAATTATATATATCTAGTAATATTATATATATCTATATATATATTATATATAGAGATATGATTATATATGGACAGTAGCAGTGTAGCTGAAATAGTTACTGGTTTATCGCGAGCAAAATCTTAATTTTTAAGTGAAAAATATTAGTTATTTTTTGCCTAGTGTCTGAATATATATATATATATATATATATATATATTATAATATATATATATATATATATATTATATATATTATATATATATATTACAATAACTGAATACAAATCATATTACTGCTCATTTCTTGCAACGGAATGTACTAATTTCACTCTTATATGCTTCCTGGTTACAAGGGTGAGCACTCAAGATTTGGCGACAAATTCACACTCGTTCGAGTCGACTTAATTTCGGAATACTGCAGTGTATGACATTTCCTTATAATATCGTAGGCTCAGTGAAAAAGAAATCGCATGCCTCTTTTTCACAGATTTAAATGTCAAGAACCTACAACTTATTGATATTTCGTGTAAATCCTGCCACTTCCAGTCTGGTATTTCACAGCGCAGTAATCAAGTAACTTCGCTTATCAATCCGTTTTACCGACAGGCATTACACATTGTAGATGAGTCAATAGTCTTTCTGCGATAATTCTCTATTCTTGCCTTTATCTGAAGTAGGCACAAGTCTTATTACATGTCGGGGGTCTTGCATAATCGATACTGTGCATAAATCTATGCAATACTTAATTATTCCCCTTCATTAGAAAAAAAAAAAAGCGTTATGATTTTGTAATGCAGCCGAGACGAAAACAAGTTCGCGGATAAAGCTGAGTGCTTCATTTGATGCAAAACGTTGACTTTCATCATATATCTAAGGACTGCGTTCGCTGTATCTCTCCAAATACGAGAACAGTATTCAACACAAAGAATACTAAATGGCAGTTTTGAAAGACTAACTCAAAAGAAAACTGAATACTTATAAGGAAAACGTCAATATAATGCATCAAAGCTGACTTAACAATGCCTATAATACGATAATTCCATAGCATGCAACTATTTCTTTAAAATGAAAGGAACACAGTTCATGTTTTATACTTTTCAGGTACATGCAAATAATTCACTTTATCAGGGCATTCCAATTTTGAAGACACTTCGCTATTCGTATATCTTTATACTTGTAATTTCGTGCTGTTTAACGAAAATTATAATATGCTACTTAAATTAAAATAAGCTAGTCCAATAGCATTAGAATATTCTATCTTAAACATTAATATATTTCACACTGTGGTCATCATAGCAACTTTAATTTCAATCAATTTTTTGTTCTATTAAAGCGGAATCAACTTACGCCCAAATTCTCATTCGACAAGGAAATCACTTTTCCGTTAGTTTCTGTGCTATTCCATCTTCAAGCTCCCACCCATACTTGCCATACCCCTTGTTTACAATATGGCAGCGGTGAAATGAGTGGCAGGCATTCAGGAGAGCAGCCCTAACTTATAGCGAATTCCAGGTTCGTTTACTTCCGCGTCATGTGGGTCTCGTGAGCTCACATAGTTTATGATGCAATGGGAGAGACTAATGAGTGTTTGGAAAATTGTTTGGGTGAATAATGGAGTGCCATGTTTTTTGGAAAAGAAGAGAGATTTTTTTTACTGCATTTTGGCTTTTCCCTCAAAAAATAGGGAAGGAAAGTATAAGAGGGAAAAACCTAGTGAGATATTATATGTATTTTGATATTTACTTCATCATAGCAGGAAAAGAAATATTTTCGGAAGATCCGTGGAATGAAAATTCTTAATAAATCAGTTATACATACATACATACATAAACAGAAAATAAAGCCATGATGAAACTGTGACAACAGAGTGCAAGATCGCTCGCCTTAACTCAAAGCAAATTGCATTCACTGAAGTAAAAGACCATAAAGACGACTCGATTTTACAAACAATACATAAGACAGAAGGCGGTTATATAAGATTTTAATTGCATAAAAAGGTCATTACTTTCAGGAAAGGCCTCCAGGTCAAGTACAACTGTCTGAGATTATCTCACGTAATTGGATTACCTAAGGACGGCAAATGCAATGAAATTTTCCACTCAGGTATTCAAAAAGAATATTATTATTTTGGCCAATCCTAATTAAATATTTATGTTGATATAATCTGAAAATTCGTAACTTGGCTGACCTAAATAAAATAAAACACAGTTAACATACACATTTCATTTCATAAACAGTAGTGTTACTTTGGTGATGACGATCTCTAATAAGTTTTGTACAATGTGGTATGAAAAGATAAAATTTACACATTGATTTCATAGTTGATGATGGTTTGATGTTCGTTATGCAAGAATTCAAGATTGACAACTTCTAATGCTTGTTCGGACATTGAAGACTACAGAGATTATTCTGTCAACATGACGTTCATTAAACGTGTGCACAGGTTGAATTATTTTTTACTTGTTCTATTTACACTAAATTTACATTAATATTGTTCGGTTATGATAATTGTGTATAAAAAGTGTAAGGTGCCAGACAAATTAGGAATTAGATTTGGTCATAAAAATAAGGTTCCTCTTGTGCACTTCAGTGAAAACTCACGTAGATTTAATTGGTCCAAGTGTAGTATAATAACAAGATGTAAAAACATTATTACCGGAATCATCAAAGAGTCTACATTAATGCAGTTAACAAAGGAAAATGAAATTAATGCACAAACGTTCTACCGACATTTAAAATAGAAACTAACAGATAATCTGTAGTTGTGGTTAATGACTTCTGCCCCACCTTGGTTTATCCAGTCACACGATATAACCCGAACAGCAGTTCCTTGCATGAAGACCTACACCAAACGCAATGACCTATATACACATTAAAATGGTTATATACATCGTTTATTCTTGGTTGTCGTTTGTAAAATCAAGTGTTCTTTGGGTAAAGGCGAAACTTTTTTTAACTTTTTTGTTTTAATTTCTTCGTTTTCATATACTCTGATCCATTTTATGTCACGCTGTTATTCTCATCATCAAAAAAAAGATTTTTTATATATATTATATATATATATATATATATATATATATATATATATATATATATAATATATATATGTGTGTGTGTGTGTGTGTGTGTGTGTGTGTGTGTGTGTTGTGTGCATGTATGAATGCTTTTCTGTGCGGGTGAACATCAGTATCTGTTTGTGTAAGTGCTTATTCTTGTAGCACATAAAATTTCCACTTTCATAACTCGGTAAAATACCGATGAATACAAGCTGAAATAAAGCCGAAATAAAACACATGCAAAGACTAAGCAAACGTTCGGAAATTATGAGTCCATTATCACTCCGAATCTGAAAGATTCTCAGCGAATGCGAATTTTATCCCGAGGAATTGAAGAACATCACGCGTTCGCTGAGATCACCGTAGATTCACCTAAATACTTCGGGTCTCTGTAAGAGTCCCATTGGAAAAGATTTCGATCCGGACGTTCCATTTTTATTTGTCGAGGTAGTAAAATTATGCCTGTAAAGTTATGATGGTTAGTATGCATGCTGTCTCCGTTTTCGTTTACAAAGAGATCAAAAGAGCGTTTGGAATGCCGGAGACAAATGCTACTTTGAAAACCTGAAAATTTGATATCGTTACATTGATCAGAACTGAATGCAAGCGCATAAAACGTGATACGACTTTTAGCAAGTAGTTTGGGGCACTGTTTCCATAAAACAAAATTAATTTCCTCTCAATGAGATTCCACCTCTCCTGTGCTTTATCTTCCATAAATCTCCATTCATTTCCATCCTCCATTTTTCTATTTCTCATCCACGTAAGTTTGGGTTTGCCTACTGTATTCTTCCTGTGATGTTAGAACGACATGCCTACGCCATGTCCACCTCCCCTGAATCATCATCTCCTCTACATAAGGGCCTACTGTAATTTCCCTTCAATTTATCCTTAAAGCTTTACTCTCAAATCGACATCATTGACAAACCATGATTCCATTCCTTATAACAGATCCAAAAGACTTATGCATAACCTTACTTTCGTGTTCAGCTCCAGTCTACTTGATATCTAAATCTTCTTCATCTTACCAATTACATGATATTACCTTTTCAGGATTTCATTAAATTTCCACTTAACAGAACCTATACTGGATATTTACTTCCCCAATATTTGCAAGGTTCCGCTTCATTAATATCCTTTTTGTCCAATGTTATTGTATGCACTTGTGCATACTCTGGCCTCATTACGTCTGTTTTTTGTTAGACTTACTTTGAGACCCATTTCTCATGACATGTGATGTATTCTGTGATATGAATTCCGTTAATCTTATATAAAATACTAAAAAATAATATCTTAATCACATAAATAAACAGTAGAAAGAGCAATGCTAATGGAGAGCATGCCAAACGAATAACGCTCATGGAAACGCTACTTAGTCATATAAAGTTCAATCAGGATGAGTCATTAGGAGAGCAGCTTCATCAGGAGCAAACTTTAATTGCCTCACACTCTTACAGACACCACCTTGTTTTAGTCGTGATTAACACGAACCTCATTTGGCCAGAAGAGCTTCCACTCCACCTCAGAGTAAAGATAATGTTCGGCGAAATTTTTCTGTGCCAACTTATTTAAAATTGGATTTGTCACTTTACCTCAAACACCGAAATATAGAAAACAATAATATATTACTGTGAAGCATTAAATAATAATAATAATAATAATAATAATAATAATAATAATAATAATAATAA
>NC_061089.1:77733361-77748361 GCF_015104395.2 Macrobrachium nipponense
AATTTTTTTCCTACTACTGATTTTTTGTATAACCTCATTCAGTTGGAAAATAACATCTATTTATGTAGTACTTATTTATTACGCATTTTCAACAGAATTTTACCAACGTTATAGAACCACCTTATATTCCCTTTCTTTTCTAACGTTCTCTTTATATTTCTTTTTAAGAAAATGTCCCTGCATTATTTTTGTTCTTTTCCTACACCTAACCTCAATTCTGCTAAGTATATATTCAATGACCTCTAAAATTTTGCCTTACTTCAGCTTCTGATAAAATGATTTTGTGATTCTTACAATATCTCACAGCTCAGGAAACTTAAGAAGAACGAAAACAAATAGCCAGGAAATTCCAAAATCTTCTCGAGAACTCTCATCTTTCATGGACCAAGTTTTAGTGAAGAACAGCTTCAGTTTACGACTACAAAAGGAGCGAAGCGCGGTCGTTGAAAGTCGAGTATCCGGGGAAGGAGATTAGAGTTCTTAAAACTGATTCTTCTCAAGCAGCCGGATCACGAAGATGCGATACACAGAAAAGAGAAACACAGAACGTAAGAAAAACATGCTAAGAAAAAATTGGAAAAATACAGTTCACACCTTCCAGTTCCGGAGTCGTCACTTTTCTTATATTAATTAATGCTTCTGCCTTTGATGTCCTCTTAAGATATGCTGATAAAATCACTACAGTAAACATGTTATGTTTACTTAACATATCCTGTGCAGGAAGATAATTTTGTTCCTACATAGAATCCACAGGGATTGCGAACCAAGAAGCTTCCAGCATTCAGGTCCCGGGTTGTATAGATAATTCATCTGTGTTTATGTTAGGATGACTTCGTCGGTGCGCGTCATAAGGATACAACCCAGCGAGTTGATAAACGTGTTGGAGTATAAACAGAGTCTAATCACCATCGCTGTTTATGTGTTGCCAACTGAAAAATGAATTTGATCATTGATCTAGTTATTGCTGATGAAAATAAAATATTTCTAGCTCATCACTTTAAACTTTTTCTACAAATCTATTGCTGGAGGTTTTTATGGGATTAGCTTTCTTCCGTGACACATGTTTACTAGTTCAGTTTTTACTTTGACTTAGCTCTTTTTGCTTTCATCTCTGGGCTGTCTCTTTAGTACATATGTGCATTCTGGTTTGCGTAATCTTAAATTGCAATTTACAGTAGCGCGCGTTTCTCTATGGTTGAGTGTGTGTGTGTGTGTGTGAGTGTATTGCGACTGCTCTTAATATATGTGGCATTCAAGCTCATAAGCATTGTAACATAATATATACTAAATATTTTCATATCAATAGGTGAATGTACCCACTATATGTTTATAATGTCATTTCATTTAATCATGTCTGCTGCAGAAAAGTACGTGATTAATACATTTATTTTGCTGTTGACAAAGATACGATGATAATTAGATATCTCCCTTCCAGAATACAGCATTTCAAACACCAATATAATATTATAATTGAGAGTGTGTTACAGACAGTGTGCGTGTTTAATTCCTTAATTCCTTAAACTGGAATTCAATTCCTTGTCATGCTGCTCACTGAAGAATGACTGACCTGGGATTTTCTCTGCATAAAAAAGAATGAATATGAGAAGCATCCCGTTGAGCAAAAACGTTAAAAAGAATAAAATCCTAACGCTCAGCCGATAATGAAAGTACGAGTCCATTTCCGCTCTATAGCACACATAAAAAAAAATATGACTTCCATTAAAGGATTAATCTTATCATAATATCGTTCTATCAGAATTCACTTAAACATTTATTTTTTATTTTGGTATTTTAAATCATAGCAATTTATTTTCTTTTCAGCTTTTTTTTTTTAAACATTACAGTAATGAGTTGCTTGATAGAATCGAGAATAATGATTACTATGGAAGATATGGAGACATATAATATAAAAATTTATAAATAAATCACAAACAGTGTAAAGACATATGTAGAACTATAAACATATATACAAAGTAAATTATAAAGGAGAAATCTGGCGTCACATCATTTCTAACGAAGGAAAAAAGGCATATACTCGAAATATATTTAAATTTACAACAGCCACTCCTCTTTTATCGCTTTGAATTATTTAATATATCCACTAAATAGGCATTCTCAACCATCTCTGTAAATGAAAAAAAAAAATTCTTTTAAATATCATGGATAAAAGGGAAATGTTTTATGAATGAGCTACTAGATGTTCGTGGCAGAGAGAACACTCCTAAATTTCTTAATTATTTCATTCTATTTATTTACTAATCCTTTGTACTTAAGTGGAGGTCTTTGCATGCAACGAAAAAAAAATGATAAAATAAAACAATTACGCCAAACTCAGCGGCCTCCAGAAACAATAATCTTTGTGATGGGAGTGAAAATTTAAGGCGTTACGCTTATAAATAGTATGCGAATGTTCCTTCTTAATCAGTAAACCATTCATAAATGCATAAAAAAATAATAAGGCCACAATGAACATAACCTACCTCTGAAATCATCAGGCATATGGCACTAATTCAGAATAATTCCCAGTTAACTCACAGTCCAATTTCACCGAGTCTTCATTCATCTTACTCAGCAAGCTCTTGCCAGGTTACAAACTTCAGCCGTCCAGTGAAATTATTTGATGAATGAAACTCAGCCGTGGATTGGGAGAGAAATGATTATTATTATAATAATAATATTAATAGTTGGGAAAAACTCTATCGCGAGAGTATATATAATGTTCTAAGGGGTCCACAATAATAAAAAATGTTGCGAGGTCCGTGTATAATTTTTAAAACTCTTTACAAAAAGCTTTCGAACCCTTCCCTGGGTCTATCTTCAGTCCAAATCTAGAAGAATGGTCCTTTCTATATACACTATATATACAAACGGTTATCTTCAGTACAGGTACAACATAACTGATCCATGGCCATTCATCAGAAAGGAAAAATATATATTAACTAAGATTTGGACTGAAGATGAACCCAGGGAAGGGTTCGAAAGCTCTTTGTAAAGAGTTGTAAAAATCATACACTCACTCGCAACATTTTTTATTGTTGTGGACCCCTTAGAACAAAATAGAATTAATATTAAGCATTACGATGGTGATAGGTTGATTGCGATTCTAATTACAAAAATATGAATTCATCAAGAATTTGAATAGCCAAGACTAACTTTATACCTTGATTGCTTAGAGGATTAGTTCACTGTGGCCCCAGTTTTAACCCAAAGAAGCACATTACATGACGACTCTTTCTGAATGATGAAAAGCAAAATAAGGAAAATGCGGTACAAGATTCTCATCTGCCATGGGCCATTGTTAAAGCAGCAGACTCAACCAGTTGCATATCCTCCAGTACAAATATCAGGAAGATTACATTCAAATCCAGCACCATCCTTAAAAAAAAAAAACTGAAGTTTTTTAAAAACTACAATAACATCATAATATCTTAATATGAGAGAGAGAGAGAGAGAGAGAGAGAGAGAGAGAGAGAGAGAGAGAGAGAGAGAGAGAGATTGGACATTTTTCGACAAAATAAGGTCCCTCAGCAATAAAATTTACCCAATTACTGATCCGATATAATCGGGCCTGGTTTCTAACGATATAGGCATTTTGGGAAGGAAGTCCAATTTCAGCACTTATAAGAAATTTTCACACTATGAAACAATTTTGATCTATTTCTAAAGCGGTGTAGTTAGATGCTGAACGAAAATTACAAAATAATAATAATAATAATAATAATAATAATAATAATAATAATAATAATAATAATAATAATAATAATAATATATTCAAACAAGTCTTATTGAAAGATATTGCTGCATCAGCTGCATTTAACTTGTAAATAGTCTTCTCTATTTTTCTAATAATTGCTTTCTCTCTGATATTACAACTGGCAAGTATTGCGCCGATATTACTCATCAGGAAGAGTCAATTTCAGGGATATTGCTTACGAATTTATTTGTCACAGTAAATAGATAAACAAATAGGTAAAAATATGACGAATTAGTGGCCAACGTTTCTCTCGGTATCATCCGAGCATGATCACGGCAGTAGGTCGGAGCAGACTGTAGGTGCTGTTGTTGTTGTTGTATTAAACCAACACCTCTTGTTGGCACGGGCCTTTCCCTTGTTCGGCCCGTAGGTGATCTGAAAAGATTCATTAGGTTCATGGTTAGTTTTGTGAAGTTGGAAGTATTTTTAGTTGTAGAGATAGGAGTGAACAGGGGAAGGATGATGGTGTCAGTAAAAGAGGGCCATCATGTCATATTGCAGTAGAAGTTTGAAAATGCAAGGCCTTTGAATTTTAGAGAAACTGTGCAGGTGGGGCTGTCCAGCCCTTTACTCCTTTGGGTCCCTGCGGAAGGATTTCAGTGGTAGGTAAAGTTTAGAAGATTGATAGTGGATGATGTGGATAGAGCCTTACAGTGAGGGGATGTGATGAGGGTGAGTGATGTTACTTTAGCTTATTTACCTTGGTGGAGGTAGGTTGTAGAGCATCTGGGCAAGCTCTTCTAGGTTCTCAGTGATCGTTTTTGTGACTGTGGCAGCTGCATGCTCAGCATCTTGTGAATTTAAATCTATTTGTGCTGCACTTCTTAGCCGTGCTGTTTCTCTGCACTCTAGCAGGTAGTGAAGGAGTGATTGCTGTGTTTCTTCTTCACATGGTCTGACACTGTTTTCCACGATTTCCCAGCAGGCTTTGTATCCTAGCCTGAGTATGTGGATGATCACAGCAAGTTTTCTTGGTGTGTACCTGTCCATGGGAGGAAGCACTAGGTTGGTCGACCTCTTATACCATCTGGCAAAAGGCGAGTTCTTTTCTACCCACTCATGATGGTCTTTTAGCAAGTTTTCTTTGCAGAGTGGTTTCACTGCATTCTTGACTTGTTGCAGTGCAGGTTGTATGTGTATTTGCACTCTGTCAATGTGCTTTGTGCTTTTGGCTTGCTCATCGGCCCTCTCGTTGCCTGGAATTCCTATGTGACTGGGTATCCAGTTTAAGGTGACAGGTCTTCCTCTTTCGCTGTGGTGATGCAGCAGTATTTTAATTCCAGCCAGCAGTGCCTTCTTCTCTTTGCTTATCTGTTGTTGCAAGGCTTGCATTGAGGACTTTGAGTCGGTGTGGATGATTACAGGCCCCTCTTCATTCTCTAGCGAGTATAGCAGTGTCTGTCTTATTGCTATTAATTCTGTCTGCATAGTGGAGGCGTGGTTGGAGGTCCTCCAGCAGGCTGTGAATTTTCTTGAATATACTGCAGCTCCCGTAGTTTGATTCTCAGGATCTACAGTGCCATCGGTGTAGTATGTTTGTACCCCTATGGTCTCAGTATTTCTGATTGCCTCATAGGCTGCAGCTCTTAGCTCTTCTCTTGTGCAGTCTTCTTTTGCTCTTGGCAGGTTTGTGTATTTATATGTTGCAGTGTCCTTCTTCCAGGGTGGTAGATGTTGTGTGCCCTGTGTTGTGTCTGGACTTAGCTGCAATAGTATCTCTGACATACCAAGGCTCTTGATGTTGTCACTTTGGTCCTTACCATAGGAACTCGGACTTTGAATCTCTGGGTGTTTAGCAAGTTCCTTTCTGGCTCTTTTACTCGAGTTGGAGTCTCTTTCCGAGAGGAACATCTTGGCCATTGTGCTTGCATTTCGCTGTGCAATCCTATCCTCTAGTTTTGGCAAGTTAATTTCAAGCCTGAGGTTGCACAGCCTTGTCCACGTGGGTGCTCCTAGCATGAGCCTCATTGCATTGTTTTGAATGAGCCCCAGTGATTTTTTTTTAGCCTCTGTCAGCCTCTTCAGAGTGGGGGCAGCATAGTCTATCAGTGTTCTGATGCAGGCTAGGTAGTTCTTCCTTTGTATATCAAGATCTACTCAATATATAGTGGCAGGTCAGCTGGGGGTCAACCGCTAGCTGAGTTTTCATTGGTTGGTGGCGCAATGCGTTCATGCTATTGATTGAAAGAAGTTTTTTTCAAGACACTTCTCGTCGTTGAAGGTCGCGCTGTTGCAGCCTAGCAGACCGTCGAGGCTGGAGAAGTCATACCCCAGCCTCGTTGGTCTGCTAGGCTGCAATAATAATAATAATAATAATAATAATAATAATAATAATAATAATAATAAAATAATAATAAGACTAGCCTTAGTGTTATAGTTTTCATATGCACAGACCCTGAAAATTGTGGGGCTATTTCTCTCTTTACAATCACATCAACGATTTGCTTATGGAGTAACTCGTCCTGAATGACAGGAAATATAAAATTTTTATTTACTATTCATTCATAGTGGGATTACTCCGACAAACATAACATTCTTGAACTTTTAGATCATATGTAATATATATATCTATATATATATATATATATATATATATATATATATATATATATATATATATACACACACACACACACACACACACATATATATATATATATATATATATATATATATATATATATATATATATATTATATAATATATATATATATATATATATATATATATATATATATATATATATATAACTAGTTAGTTAGCATGTAACTAAATAAATATCTTTTTTTATCTCAAGGGGTTGGACAGCAATTATTTTGTTAAAGAATATACTTATATATCCCGTACAGTAGAAGCTGTACCTAAGTCATACCCAAATTGAAGTACCTGCGGCTTAATGTCACTAAAACTTTATTTATAAACGGAATATCAGTAACTCCTGATTTTTTTTTTTTGTAAATTGACATAAGAGGTAACATTTATATATATATATATATATATATATATATATATATATATATATAATATATATATATATATATATGCATGTGTGTGTATGTATATGTATAAGCATGTGTGTGTTACTTTCTATGTGTGTTTGTCTTTACAAGTTCTGCCCGGGGTTTGTTGACTGCCTGTGATGAAGTCAACGTGACGGAATAACATAATTTTTCAATACTAAGACATCCTAATAACAAAAACGGAGTCATTTTTTCTTAATCCTAAAATTAATTTGGCTTCCACCCCCTCACCATAAATCGTTACTAACTGACAAAATGGATATTCCATTTTCATGTCCAATACATGTCTTTGAATTTGCCTTTATTAACCCTTCTTTCATTAGTTCCATCTTTGTTTGCAACTCCCCGATGGAATCAAGACTCTTTCAATCTGTATCCAATAAAACGAAATATATTATTCTGTGTAATGACGATAGATTAATGAAGACAGATGTTAAAATGGCTGAAGATAACAACACTTTCTTCTCCCTTTCAACATGACTTATGACCAGTCGATAAATTAAATCATCTTTACTCTTTCTTCATGATTCTTAAATAAATGTCTCATAATATCAACACTATCCTTTCTTTTCCTGTTTCATTATTTATTGCTATCTAACGTCCGCGGCTTTCCTTTTGCCAGCATTATTATTTACAATAGCTATGTGACGAAATCGAAGTATTATTTTCCCCTAACACATTGATCCACAGGTAGATGATTCAGCTGAATCTGTATTCAGGAATTAAACATTAAAGCAAATTCACGTAAAGTGACGAAGTGCAATGTATGAAGGCATTATCATGAGTTACTCGGATTGTTAGTAAGTTAGCTAATATAACGGTTTATCCGAAGGACTTGACATGTAACCGTTTTCCTCTGTAAGGTTTGATAATCTGAAAAGTCAAGGAGGGTAATAGGACACCGAATCTTATTTTTCTAATATAATGGACGCTGTAATTAAGTTATTCCGAAAATAAATTAACTATGGCTTTTTTATCTTTCTAAAATGGCTGTAACATTTTTACATATATTTGACATTATTTACTACTTTAATTGCCTATCAGTTGGGCAATGCAAATGAGGTTCCATTACAAATTCTGCCTGCTGTTTGTCGAGTGCTGACGATGAAGCCTATGTGACGAAATAGCTTTGTTTTATCATCAATAAATTTCAGATAGTTGTGGGGAAGTAGAAATTTATTTCAGTTTAAAACTGATTTGTCTTTTTCTTTCTCACCATAATTCATTATTAATTGATAGGCGGATATTTTATGTTTGCGCCCATTACTATTTATTGAGTTGAAATTTATTAACCCCTCTTTTATTCGTCCCAGCATTTTTTGTACCTACTCGATGAAATCATCCCTTTTTTCAGTCCACATCGAACAAAAGGAATATATTATTCTCTGTGTGATGACGACAGATTAATGAAGATGATTGTTAATTAATAGCAGTGACGACACAAACGCTTTCTTTTCCCTTTCAGCATGAGTCCCTACCGTCTGACGAACTAATTCTTTACATTTTCTTCATAATATTCGTAAATTCCTCGTGATATCCACACAATCCTTTCTTTTTTCAACTTTCATTGCTATCTGCCGAGCGCTGTTTCCCTTTTGTCAGCACAATTATTTTATAGCTCTCAGACGATATCAAAGATTTATTTTCCTTTACACAACGATCCATCGGCAGATACATCAAATGGAGTCTGTTTCTTATTCAGGAATTAGAAATTAAATCAGATTCATGATGTAGCGACGAAGTGCAAAGAACGAAGGCGTCAGAGAGCTGGATTAATCTGTCAAGGCAATTCCGTTCATCCGTCTCTTTCTTTGTCTCGCTGCCTTTGTCTTTTATATCATCTGACGATGGAGACTCACCTCTAAAGTGCAGTTACATAGGTATAAGAGAGAGAGAGAGAGAGAGAGAGAGAGAGAGAGAGAGAGAGGAGAGAGAGAGAGCTTCTTTGGTATTTCAGAAATTACGGAAATTCGAATAAAATTGAGCAACAACTATTATAATAACAAAACACATTATGCTTAATATCAATTATCAATTTTAGTTATGAACGTACAGAGATGTGTAGCTACTAAAAAAGCCTTATCTACGAGATACTTATGAATCGTCTTATTAAAACGAAAACAAATGTCATGTACAGAGCAGGTCAGACGAACCGGTCTTGTATTCTTTACCTACGTGTTAATTTATTCGGTATATAAATGCCCTTTTTTTCCTTCGGCTTTCTCACTTGACCCCACTTTTAACTCCTGCTAATTATATAAAAATCACCGCTCTCTCTCTTTCTCTCTTCTGTGTGTGTATATATATATATATATATATATATATATATATATATATATATATATATATATATATAATATATATATATACATACATACATATATATATATATATATATATATATATATATATATATATATATATATAAATATATATACCGCTCTCTCTCTTTCTCTCTTCTGTGTGATATATATAATATATATATATATATATATATATATATATATATATATATATATATATATATATATATATATATATATATATATATATATATATATATATATATAAATATCTCACGTACACGCTACAATCTAACACATATATAAGAACACACGCGAAAGTTAAAAAATTGGCTCTTACATGGAATTTTAATAGAAATGATATTATGGAAAGTTATTTATTTACATGTTAATAACTTTCAACATAAATTTCTTAAAAAAAACTAAAGAAATTTTACGCACGTGTAACTAGAAACATTCTGACATGGCAAAACAAAAGGTAACTAAGTACAGTGGATTCCACCCAATATACGTATACATTCACAGTGCAGAGAGAATTTAATTTCCGGCACGTATTAATTTTAAACAGTTATTTTAGTTACAGTACTATACTGAATTTTCTTCTTTGTCTTCCCCTTAGCTGTATGGTGTTGTGAGGTTTTAAGATTTACTTGAAATTGAAAAATATTGAATAACACAAAAAAATAAGGTCAGATTTTGGGTGGTGGTACTGTTTTTACACTTGCATCTGATGTGTCCGTCTTTTAATACCTTCACACCAAACTGTAGAGCAGACGTCGAGGATAGGGTTCAAAATTACAAAGATTTTATGTTCCATAAACCTTCACAAAGGAACATTAACCCGTCACAGCTTGCTTTGGACATAAATAGGGAAGTATCATGTTTATGGTACAGAAAGGAAGTCTAGGGGAGTATCTCACAATTTTATAAGCATTAAGCCTTACCTTAAGGACCTTACAGACCTTTACATTTCTTGTTCCGGGGTTGGCCCCAGGGTCCCTCAGTGTGAGGCACCTCTAATGGTCTAACCAGAGAGTTGCTAGTACATCTTCCGGTATATTTTGCATCTTCCAATCTTGGATGGTCTGGGATGCAGTTTAGATATTTGTCGAGCTTATTCTTAAACACATCTACGCTCACTCCTGATATATTCCTCAGATGAAAAGAAAAGTAGGGAAAAATTAAAAATGTCAAGCGTTTGAAAAAAATGCCTCTCGTCCAGAAAGCCAGGACATTCCCCAGCGCTGTTATTGCGAAAATTGCAAACTTTTGCGACATTTTTATCACTTCAATTACGAGGTTCTCGCAAAAGTGCGAAACAACCCGATGTTAAAATCTTGTTCACTTTTCTTTTGTAGGTATAACCGCTGCTGCTCGCTAAATAACGACATGGGACGGACGCGGGGCAAACAATTTCAAAAGGCTATCTCGATAATAAGCGTTTGTGTCAATGGAGGAGTCTTCGAAAAAGGAGATTTATGAACTCGGGCTCCACCAAAACTCATCCGGAAAAAGGACTTCACAACAGTCATTTTGTCGGTCTATGATTCGAGTTGATTTGATGAAAATTCAATACAGTCTGGCAAGCCAAGAATTGGAGCAACTGGAGCGGCTTTACAACTAGATAGAGTTTGAGAAAAGAAAGGAAATGACGTGCAGGGCTCTAAAGGTGCAACTGAGAGAAAAACCGAACAGTTACACCATGAAGCGATAGTTTGAGAAATTGGACGGCAAGACTAAATAGGACATAAAGTAGGTACGTCTAGGGACCCAAGGAACTCTTCAATTATGACTACAGTGTAGGTTGATATTAGTTTCTTTGCCTGTTTATTTTTCTCGGAGTTTTTTCACTACCTACTAAGTCATTCAGAGCCGATGGAACGCTATTTTACGGCATTAACTTTTTATGAAAGCATCGGATAAAGGTGAATGTTGGCAAGTGTATATTTTACAACCATACCTAATTTTTGCAATTATTATTTTGTACCTAAGTTCAAAAGTTCTAATACTTATAAGAGTAAAAGTGAGTTTTGAACGCAATAGTGACGTTAACCTATGACGTCATGAGGCTCTAACCACACTGAAGAGAAGTTTCATATGGGGAGAAACGTCTCTTGCCTGTGTGTCTGCCCACTTGCCGATGACATATTCATTAATAGATATTAGTACCCATCCTACGCTTCAGCAATATCAGTGATGACGTGCAGGATTTGTCATCGTCCCCTTTATATCATTATCATTTTCAATAATTGTATTTTTATTACCAATATTATTATTATTATTATTATTATTATTATTATTATTATTATTATTATTTATTCTTTTTTGGTCTATCACAGCCCTCCAATTCGACTGGGTGGTATTTTTAGTGTGGGGTTCTGGGTTGCATCCTGCCTCCTTAGGAGTCCATCACTTTTCTTACTATGTGCGCCGTTTCTAGGATCACACTCTTCTGCATGAGTCCTGGAGCTACTTCAGCCTCTAGTTTTTCTAGATTCCTTTTCAAGGATCTTGGGATCGTGCCTAGTGTTCCTATGGTTATGGGTACAATTTCCACTGGCATATCCCATATCCTTCTTATTTCTATTTTCAGGTCTCGATACTTATCCATTTTTTTCCTTTTCTTTCTCTTCATCTTCAACTCTGGTGTCCCATGGTATTGCGACATCAATGAGTGATACTTTCTTCTTGATTTTGTCAATCAACGTCACGTCTGGTCTATTTGCACGTATCACCCTATTATTATTATTATTATTATTATTATAGTATAGTAGTAGTAGTAGTAGTAGTAGTATTATGCGAAGGTTTCGTCGCAACATCCACAGCAGCTGCTGGGACTAAGTTGCTAGCTTGGAATTCTTCCATTATCTTGATATTCGTATTGTTTCTACTATACAAATATATTATTCAATGTATGTAATTCATCCACATAATGAACCAGTCTACAGTTCATCTGTTAGATCTACATCTACTCAGGGCGGGTACACAAAAAGACAATATGGTTGTTTTACCTCAGGTTTTGGTACTAATTGAATTCTATCTGCTGCAGCAAGAGATATTTGTTACCAAGCGACTATTACCCACTATAGAAATAATTACCTATTCACGGGTTTTCTCGCTCTTGCCACGAGTCTTGCTTGTCTACAAAGTTGCAAGCCGTAGCCATAATGCAGTCTTGCAACCACGGGGACAATTCCATATCCTAATAAAACAGTGTTTCTAACATTATCCTAATTTATGGAAGTACACTGAATTGACAGATGTGCTTAATTGTGCCGTTTGCTCTTAGAGAGAGAGAGAGAGAGAGACCAACTTCTTGCCATACTCAGACCGTTTCGAACAAGTGTTGCTTTCTGACGTGTCTATGACGCAGAACCATCCCCTTACCAATAGATTAAAAAAATTATTTTAAGATATTCAATATCTTCATACAAAAATTTCGTATTGCCTAGGATATAGGTAAAATAACATTCAACTATAAGTCAAACAACCATATGATAAGGTATATTGGAGGATACGCTCTACCGACGTCACTGACACACGTCTTCACTTTTGCGGATGGGTGGGTGGTTAAGCGCAGCTTTAACCTCATTTTCTTAAGTAAAAAAGTTAATGAAACACATATGTCGATGCACAGTGCTTCCGAAAACTAGGACGAAGTTTGAAACACTCAATGCTTTATTGGCATGGAAATCCATAAGTCGGTTTAAAAGTAGTTGACGAAAAACGCATAGTAGGGTGTGTTAGGATTTCCATTCACCTGTTACTGTTGGTGACTTACTAGCAACCTGGTGGATGAGTGGAGCCTCATGAAATCATGTTTACGTCGCGAATGGCTTTAGAGTCCTTTTCTGTGAATTTCTCAGTTCCGGTATCAGCGACGTCATTTTATTCTATAAATATAAAAATTATCGAACTTTGCTACCAAATAATACTGGCAAAAGTTAGGTAGTGTTATAAAACATACACTTGCCAACTTTCACCTTCATCCGATGCTTTGATAAAATGTTATTGCCGAAAAACAGAGTTCCGTCGGCTCTGAATCCCGTAGTATGGTGGAAGCCTTATATTAAAATATATACTTGAAAAGAGTGAATATATGGAGCCACGTGCCAATATGCATTTATGTAATGTATAAATTAACTGTGTTTGTATGATGCCACTTACAAACTCAAGAGATTATTTTGATGTCAGGTAGACGGGAGTTCACTTTCGGTTCCTTTAAATCACTTTATTAATTTTTTTTATCTTTTATCATAAAATACCATTACATTTCAATAATTTACATTATTTGAATAATTCTCTTAAGACAAAAATATATCATTTAAAAGTAAAATAATTACGAAAGTTTTCCTGCAATGTTTTTTCAAGATTCTAAGGCATTAACATTCATCGAAAATAAAAGAAGTTACGCTTGCTTGTTTGTTTGTTTGTTTGTATGGTGTTTTTACGTTGCATGGAACCAGTGGTTATTCAGCAACGGGACCAACGGCTTAACGTGACTTCCGAACCGCTTGCATTAAGGATACTGAGAGTTTTGACTGACAAACATCATAGAAAAATGTACTGACAACAGTACTTAACTACCGTGCCAAAGACTTACTATTAGCACGTTTTTATATTCGGATTAGTACTTTTAGTAAACTAGTTCTTTCGTAACATAGTGCTATTCATTGCAGGAGCCATTTGAACTATTTCTACATCTATTAGCTCTGGTGTTTTACAAAACCTGAATGGGACAACAAATATATGCAGGTTTAATAAGATCTATATATAGGCAGCTCTATTTTTTGTTTTTAGTTTTTTCTCCAACTGAATACTTCGATACTTTTCTGATTAAAGAGGAACTTAAGTTCTCACCTCTATCGTAATTCGGTTGTTCTTATCAATTCAGGCATTCTTAGGGGGGAACCCATAGTTCTAAGTTACAACCATGTTTCCTGGGTATCAGGTATTTTGTTTTAACGCCGAAATTCCTTTAAATCATTCAAGTTACTAAGAAAATATATATAGAATAAATATTATTCAAGGGATTACTATTCGATTGTTGTTTCGAGAGTATATATACTATATATTCTCGAAACAACAACTAGTAACATTTTACAAATTCGAATAAGGATCTAATCTATCATCTGAAGCAAACCGAACTGAGTAAACGATCCATACATCGGAGGCTCTTGGAAGAACACGATCTGTGACTCGGAACGATGATGGAGGGATTAACGAGGAATCCTTTGAGCCTGTCGCTCTATGGAAGGATTAACTCCCCTTAGCATAAGCCTACGTGATTGTCCCTTTACTCAGTACCTGGAGATTGGATGTTTTCCTCGCTCCCGGATTTAACTGAGGATGTGTACTTGTAACGCACAAATCAATATGAAAGTCGTGATTTTTGTGTGAATATTTTGGAAAATAGTCACATGATGTATAAATAATACACCAAAATGTTTGTATTACTGAAGAAAGTGTGTTCTTTTTTTATTAGAATTAATATCTTATAAAAAATTGAAGATAAAAATAACTTTTGAACTGAATACCTATCTGAAAATTTGGGACTGTTATGAACGCATTTTTTTTCTGGGCATGGGGGACGGGTGGCAACCTATGCTGTTACAGTTTGAACGGCAGCCAGTCTAATTTCTCTCACACATAGGGTCAATGGCATAATACATCAAAGCAGCTAGTTGGCTGGTCAAGGTAGAATGTTTGTTCTACATCAACTAAAGGGCAACGTTGGGCTTTGTAATTCATTCAGAGTGTATAACCTGCGCGAGTTTACCAAGCCAATTTCCCAACATCCAGGTTGTTATATAATTTTTCTCAGAGATTTGGTTGATAACAATCTCGAGTATATTAAATTTTAACATGTCATGTACAAAATACATTACTCCTTCTCCTTGGAAATTAACAAAAGGTTCGTAAT
>NC_061089.1:77755861-77758361 GCF_015104395.2 Macrobrachium nipponense
CGCTTACCTAATGTAATGCGGGAATCTCCCTATTACAGAATTTGGTGGCTAGCGGTGAAAAAAGTGGTATAAAAGAGTTTTTTTTATGCCTAGGAACGCCAATGTAGAGATGGGTGACCAGTTAAAAAATAAAGGGGTTATGGGGTATGGTCTAGCGATCGTTTTCGAACGACAAAGCCTTGGTGGGATTGTGGGAAAATTGTTAAATTGTTAGATCTCAGTTGCTAAGTGAAGGGGGTAGAGAAATATCCGTCCGTGGGATGTGGGATGAGGAAAGAAATTTCTATTGGAGTCATCAAATTTGCTCGTACCGAGATTCTTCAGGGCGTGAGACAAGTAACTCAGTCTGGTTTGTGAGTGAGAGTTGCCAGGTGCCATCTCGCCGATCGCGTTTGTATTGTGCCGACGAGATTTACGTATTCTACGAGAATTCCGAGTTCTTTTGTTCCCATTATGGAGTGGTGAGTGTTAAAAACTATTGTTTTGAAGGGGAGGGTTGTTTTAAATATTTCAGTGTAATGGGATTGGTTCAAGAGGTCAAAAAATTTTCTTTCTTTCTTTACCCATAGTAGCAAAGTGACATGTTTTCTTTATTCACGCCTGTTTATAATAGATGTATTCGTCTTTGTTCAAAAAATAGGGGTGTATTAAGATGTTTTTTTTCTATGCATGTGAACTGTGCTTAGATAAGCATATTTGGCTTAGAGACAGAGCGGCCACAATTTTACGGGCTCAGCATATTGCGAGGGTACTGGCATCCCTCGGGTGATAGTTGCATGGAGGGTACTACTGGCCTCCCTAAGAGGGGATTGCGAGATGGGCACTAGTGTATACCTTGGGAGGGGGTCCTCAGACACTGTTTAAGGGGAGATGGGTACTACTAGCGTCTGCCTCGGGCTGTTCTGTCGCTTGACGGGGGAGTGTCAATGCTCAGGGGGGGAGAAACTTTTTTTTTCTCAGTGTGGGTGAACTCCCCCTTTCTTTCTTTTTTTTTTCTTTGTCGGGCTGTTGAGGACAAGTCTGGACTTGAAAATGAATACTGAGATATCAGCTGATTGATTAGTTGATGAAGTGAAATACCCGTAGAGTCTTTTTTTTTAGAAAAGATTTTTTTTTTCTTCCTTGGATAAAGAGGAAAGGAAATAAAAGAGAATTGAAATGCATTGTATGGGTGTATGTTTTCTTTGTGCCTTGAAAGACACAAATATAATGGGGAGACAGATTATTATTATTTTTTTTATTGTGTTGGAGGGATAATTTGAAATGCCGATGATTGGTGTTGTATCTGTGTTGTGTGGAAATGGTGTTGCATCTGGAGAAATTGTGTGTCATAAGGTTCAGCATTACTGTTGTATGCAATTTGAATTTTATCCTTACTTGAGATTTTTACTGATTTTGTGGGTTGTTTAGATATCAGAGCTTGAGAGAACATTTTGGGTCTGGGCGTGATTCATTTTTTTCCTTGGGCTCATTACGATTTTTTTTTTCTTTTTTTTCTTATGATGACATTCGAGTTTGAAATGTGAGTGCAGAAGTCCGTGGAGTTGCTGTGATTTCTGAGTTGTGTGTGTGCTGATGTGTGAGTTTGGAGAATTGAGTTGGAGAACTTGAACTTGATGTTTTTTTTCTTTGAGAGTTGTGATAATGACTTATGATTTAGTAGTCATATTAAAGGGAGTTAATTGGGAGACGTTCAGTTAGTATTTCTGACCTTTTTGAGATCATTGTTTGATAGAAGTAGTATGTCTGGGTTAATTATCTTAGATTGACCAAAGACTTGACTGACATACTAACACACCAAAAGTCATTTCCTGATGCCAGCAAGACGTCCACCAGCCGTGCAGAGAGGTTGCTGCCGTTTTTGGTGATTACAATAATTCCACGATGGTGATCGCGAGAATTCTACAGCATGTCCTTTGGGGATCTACAGAAGCCGTGAGAAGTCTTCTACAATGAGGGAGGCATTCCATCTTCCTACAGTCTGCTGTCTGTGCAGCTAGTTGCAGACAAGCAAAGAGGGATATTCTAGAATCCGAAATGCAGAAAAAATTAGAGAAAAATTCTAGTGTTATTTGGAGATTAAAGCGTAATATACTTTATTTCATAATGCCAGAGACGTGCAGTTATTACTTATATTTTATTTTGAGCCGGCCAGTGTGTTTTATATTATATAAGCTATTTTGCTAGGCAGGGGCTAGCGTGGTAGTGGCCGAGCCATGTAGGCCTAGGGTTTTTGATTAATAATATATTGCCTATGGAATGTGGAGAACAGTGAGAAGCAACGACCTGAGAAAGCTGATGAATGAGTTTCTTTGGATGGCATGAGATAAAACTGCTTAGTTAGACAAGTCAATGCACGACAGTTTATGAACTCTTCTCAAAGTGCCTTTGTGAAACTGGTTGCGGCCAGAATTGTGCGGCGCTAACGAACTGTGTGTTCGTATGTGCGTGTGCGCCTCTTCCCTTTAATAGTTTCATACACAAGTCTATGGGGGGATTT
>NC_061089.1:77763361-77785861 GCF_015104395.2 Macrobrachium nipponense
CAAATATATAATGCATATATTTCTTACTTTTTATACGAAAATACTGTTCATTTTTAATCGTTATTTCATCCTGGGAAATGTATCGAGCGATATGGAACGTCGGCTTCTTAATAAATGGATAGAGCACAGAATTTCCATTCGTAGCTCCATGATGTCCACTGTCTGAGTGTCTGCTCCCTCCCTCGTATAGTGTGTGCGTATATATATATATTATATATATATATATATATATATATATATATATATATATATATATATATATATATATATATATATATGTGTGTGTGTGTGTGTGTGTGTGTGTGTGTGTGTGTGTGTGTGTGTGCGCGCGCGTGTTGTTACTTTGCGTTTCGATCTCTGCCAACGCTGGCATAAATAGAACTGCATATATGTAGAATTGGTTTTAATTAATTAAATATTATTGAAAAATGGATCCAAAATGCATTAAGAAGTGGCTCACAAGTTTGCCCATTCATTAGATTAATCGTGATACTTTTTTACGTGGCTGAAGCTTCCAAGTACCTTCTTTGCCACTGTTAAGGTTTTATAATTTGCATAAAAATTACTGATATATATATATTATATATATATATATATATCTATATATATATATATATATATATATAATATATATATATATATATATATATATATATATATATATATATATATATATATATATATAAATGAGTAGCCTGAAATAGCTACTCATTTATATATAATGTCTGTGTCTAAATTAGGAAGAAAAACATTCTACAATCTGTACTGTGCAAGGTACAATGGGAGTGTAAGAGTGTACATTATTGGTGAAATGCACTATGGGTGTAAAGGAGCAAATAAAAACACATTCTTTTACGTCCTCTCATCTCTAGGGATCCTCTTAGAACTAAACTAGGCTCATCCTCAGGTAAATGTATGTATGGAAATGCAGCTCAGATACACCTCAGATACTCACTTACTGTAAAAAGAAGAAGAAGAAAAAACCGATTTGAGTATTAACAACATAAACATCTAGTCACACCGAGCTAGCCATTTAATCTTTGAACAACATCCACAGGTCCGCTGCTCATCAAACTAGTAGAGGAAATGAGACAGTGTCTGTGATAATTGTCATTCAAGCTCATTGGAAAGGTTACTTTTAGAGCAACTGATTCTACAAACGCTAGATTAAAGTATGCGTTAATATCAGTTTTTTATGAGGGCAATTATTTTCCGGTACAATGAGCACCCGGGTCTGATGGGCTGTTGATAAGCCACCGTACGTCCATTAAACAGCTGATATTATCCGCACACAGGGGGAGGTGGTGAGTGGGTGTGTTGGGGAATATATATATATATATATATATATATATATATATATATATATATATATATATATATATATATATATATGTATATATATATATATATATGTATATATATATATATATATATATATATATATATATATAGTTGTGTGTGTGTGTGTGTGTGTGTGTGTGTGTGTGTGTGTGTGTGTGTTTGTAAACATATCTAGAAAAAGTCACCACTCACAGAAGCAATAGCTAAGCATCATGTGTCAAAGTTTACTTGTTAAAAATTAGACTATTCATCTTTAACAAAGGTAAGTCTTCTATTTGGATGGCAATTGAGGTGCCTGGTTGTGATTTAGTACAATACAATGTGCTTTAGTAGCAATGTCAGCGGCATAAATATAGCAAGGTAATTCATAATGTGAAAGTTGATGTTAGATCAAATAACATTTATGTATTGCGCGCGTGAATGCTAAAGAGCAACCTGACTTTTATCATTATTTTATTACAACTTGACAAATACGTAATTCATTGACGGCGAGTATTAATAATTAATTTTGTAATGAAAAGGTAAAAAAAATCTGTTTCCTTTAGTTGGCAATGAATGTTACACCATTTGTTTCCGACATAAAAGTTTCATCCTCAATGGACAGTTTCTGATGAATTGTTTCTCAACTGATGGCCAATAGTCGACATATTCATAAACAAGCCTAGAAATGTCAGACATCCTACAAATTTCTTAAGGAATTTATTACTATAAAGTCTCCCCTACTTCTTGTTAAAACAAAAATCCAAATTACTCTTGCTTATGAGTTATGGTCAAAGGATAGCCTCCAGCATCGGGTCTAAGTCATTCACTTCAATTTGCGCAGTAAACTTGAATAATAGTTTGCCTTTCGCGAGGGTTATTTATCTGTGTGGAATTTAATCTTTTTAGCAATCAATACACACATATACAATATATATATATATATATATATATATATATATATATATATATATTATATATATATATATATATATATATATATATATATATATATATATATATATATATATGTGTATATATATATATATATATATATATATATATATATATATATATATATATATATATATATATATATATAGCATTGTGACATTTTATATACACAAAGCATTAAGCTACAAATATCGTTTAATATCCAATTCGCTCTACCTCGGATATAGCATATGTTTGCATATATGGGTGTGTATGTATTAGTTTTGTAGTTTTTAAGTAAAAGTCTTAATCATAATAATTGTACGACTACTTGTTTCCGTTACTTCAATGAATATTTATCTGAATTTTCTTGATTTATGCCTTTGTCAGATATAAAATCTTAATAGCTTCTAAACCTTGTACCCCTTCTGTTTTCACTTTCACATAGCTATCAATTTTCAGTGTATTCACGGTCCAATCGCATTTAAACTCTAATGCTATTACTGTAATGACATTAAATTATCAAAGAGTCAAGAGGGGTGACGTTTATTAGTTTATCGGTGCAAATATGAAAGAATTTTACTATTCATAATTGTTGGAATTAAAAAGCTTTTCCTCTCTCTTTATCTAGACTTCTCAACTAATCTACAGATATTTGCTGACTTAAAATACGTCATCATGATCAACTCTCCCCCAGTTTCTGTACCATAAGCAAACTTTCTTGAAAATTCATATTAAATTCATATCAGAAATTTCTTTGATGTGTCCGCTTATTTATTCAAGTTTCGTAAAAAAAATATTTATTAGTGATTCGTTACTTAGTCATGCATATATAAGCAGTGGTTAGTAGTAAGTTTCAATATTAGTTACATTTTCCATTTTCAGTCAAGATATTAACAGGTTTCTCTGAGCAATTCCTCATGATATTTAAACCAACAAACTAGTCTAATCGACATTGTATGACGAAATTTATTATACTGATTAAATAATCTATTTTCAAGACTCGATGGCGTAACAATTGAGATTACTTTTGAAATCGTCGGTATGATTACCAATGAGGCAAGGATACCAGTTCCTCAAGAACAATCTATGATTAAGGATTACATTAAACTTTTCAAATTCGGAGTTGATTTCTAATTCTAAAAAAAAGAGAGAGAGAAAAAAAAAATGAATGAAATGCTATGCGATATACAAGGTAAACAAGTATCACACATACATGCAAAATTAGGTAATAGAGATACGTAAGCTATTGTATAAAGTCAACAAAACTGACCGTGGCTTAATGTAATTCCAGAGGCCATTTGCTACACTTTTGTGCAATGTTTTCCATTTTTCCAGTTCTGCTATATTCTTCATATTTCCGATTTTTCTTCCTCCATAATCTACTATAGGTAACCTCCAAATTGCTCTTCCGTTGCCTTGAAAAATATATAATTTTTTATTAATTTTTTTTACAAATACAACTGGATACAGAAAAACATGTTTACAAAAATGTCACATTTTTTTCTAATACACAGCAAAACTTCCTTTCATTATAACATATATTTCTTTATATTATGGTGTCTTAGTATCCTACATAATATTATATTGTATTTAAATTTTAAAAACATTTACACAATTTTCAAAAGTCAGATATTCTTCAGGATACTAAAAACACAGTTATATCTTTTAATTGGGAAATAAACTAAAGTGGCAATTACTGAATCGTTCATTAAAAGCTACACTTTAATTTTATTAGTTTGAAATTTACACTGAAGCGTTAATACTCACTTCAATACACTGTTCTTTACTAGGTACCTGGAAGGTAAATATTTGAATAGGTTTCATGCTAACTGTGTCATAATTCCCCCTTTTTTTAGTAATAGCTTGTAAAACAATATATGCCAAAAAATATAAGTTGCGCCCATGATGAGAATCTATTCAAATTCCTTAGACCTTAAGAATCACAGCTTTATATAAATAAATCTCGATATCTTCTTATCAGCTTGCACAGTTTTAATAAAGCATGTTTGCCATAACAAAGATACAATACATAGTACTTCAAATATAAAGAAAGACTTCAACTAAAAAAAAGTACTCCATTATACCAAAGCAGAAAAATACATCTTTCTGAAATGGGGAAAATTTAACTTCAGAGTACAGAGCTGCAGATGGTCTGAAAGTCCTATTCTTTCCAGAATAAAAAAATCGGGGATTTCAGAAAAAAAAAGATTGCACCCGCTATCTCTGTATCTAGTTCATTGCCTCTTTGTTGGATCACAATGGTATTTCTCTCGCAACCCTAACGAAATAACTGTGATTTTTCTACCAGCTGATGCTCCCTCACTTGTACAGAATAAAAATTTTGACTGCTCTTGGAATTCCGCGGAAGGAGAAATATGAAATATATTTTATTACCGAACGTGAAAATTCATTTTCTTGTGCATCTAAAAAAATGTCTTATTCCCGCTTTTCATCACATGAAGCATAAAAAATTCATTAAAAGCAAAGGGTTTTATGTCTGTATTTGTGATGCGTAGTAAAGGAAGGGATAACTCAAGAACATTTCTATAAAAAATATGAAAATATATAGAGATATATATTATATATATATATATATATATATATATATATATATATATATAGTATATATATATAATATATATATATATAATATCTATATATATATTATATATATATATATATTTTATATATATATATAATATATATATATATATATATATATATATATATATATTAGAGTATAAATTATAGTAGATATATATAATATATATATATAACTAGATATTATATAAATATATATTATATATATATATCTATATATATATATATATATAAATATAATATAAATATATATATATATTATATATATAAAGAATTTCTAATAATTAGATTTTATATATAGTATATATATATATATAATATATATATATATATATTATATATATATATATATATTATATATACATTATATTAAATTCTCTGGAAATCAAAGGATCCTTTATTTGGTCATATATTGAAAGTATACTTTAGAACCGACCATTGTTTCAGAAACTAAACATTTTGCGTTATGTTGGAAACTTGTGCTTTGAAAACGTTGTAATGAAGCAAATGGTTTCTAAATTATTGCAAACCACTTTGGCACTATGTATTCATTCATGAGAATCTGATATGATTGTTACTTTTCATCTGTTTTCGTCTGATATAACAGTGCATTTTCGGGATTCTATATTTCACAGTGTAACCTAGATCCGATCATGAATTGAGTATACTCATATACCTTTTGAGTCAATTTAATATTTGTGTTCAAAATCAGCATTCGCACAAACGGCCGTATGAGGACTAAAAAGGTCACAACTTAGCAAAACAATCTTCAGCTATGAGCCCACAGAAATAAAGATAAAAAAAGAATAATTATTTAAACACAATCAAGACCTTCATCACGGACAATACTGCCATCAGAACCATTGCCAACTTCCACAGTGAAAAGAGTAAAGGACTTATATACGGCCTGTGTGGTATAGTGACATTCCTACAGAATAAGAGTAACGACGCTCTGCATTGGAAGTAGTGCGCAGTAGTTTTGTGAAGCATACTATTCACAGCCTCTGTGAAAAGCTATGTCAAATCATTATAATTCCATGTATCTATCGAAATTTATAACTATTCGTTCTTCAACTACAAAAAGAATCATGCTGTTATTCGATTTCAAAAGTCCTATATGGTGAGTGTTGGTTGAGTGTAATTTCTCTGTTATTGTTATTGAAAAGCACTTGAATTCTCTGATAATGATTAATCATTAAATAGTTTATCCATTACGCAGACACAGAATTTGGAGGGAAATTAAAAAATTTATCTGATTTATTTTACTGAACGTTTTCTGTCCTATTTCTACAAGGACATAGAGAAACTGCTATGGAAACATCACAGTTCCTTATCATCAACCGACAAATGACCTTACTCAAAAGAATCTTCGGAAACAATTTTAATTTTGTGTTCGACATCCCACACTATATACTTGGAATAAGTAAAAAAAAAAAAAAAACTACCTTAACTTCACAAGGTGAAGAGTGGGTTCGTCGCATACTATCTCATTTAAGGCTGTTTGAATTCTGATAGATCTACCGTGGCCAATATTCTTCCTCCCTCTCAAGATGAAAGTGAGAGCACTTTTTTATTTATTTCTTTTTTTTCGGGGGGGTGGGCATTCTTTTCTTTGAAGGTAATTTTAGGCCTTTTATGTTGGAAAAGGAGAAAATTCAATCTCCTTCCCGTAAAGGCTTTCAACGCCTGTTGCAAGTAGCATTAGTTTAGCCCCGTAGAATAACGGATTCAAAGAGAGAGAGAGAGAGAGAGAGAGAGAGAGAGAGAGAGAGAGAGAGAGAGAGAGAGAGAGAGAGAGAGAGAGAGAGAGAGAGAGACTTGGTAACAACACTGGTCTCAGAAGATGGAAATATATTATTAGTTATGGCATGAACAGTTAAAAAGAGGCTACTTCGGAAATACTTACTTTTGTTTGAAGAGAGAGAGAGAGAGAGAGAGGAGAGAGAGAGAGAGAGAGAGAGAGAGAGAGAGTATGGATTCAATGTGTATGGATATGTGACACATACCACTTCCATACGAACAATGCCTAGAAAATCCTCTAAAGCCAATGGGAAAGGGTCAGTCTGTTTAATCCAGAAATTGTTACGTTCACTTCTTAGTTTTCGCTCGTCTGAAGGTTTCTTCTATGTTTTCTTTAATAAATGTCAAAATAGTACTTGATTCACAAACAGGTTTATTTATTTACCAAAATAAGCGTATTTCAAGTAACCTTTTGATTAAGTAGTTATGTGAATAGTCAGTGTATAAAATATAAGTAAACGAAACCCTATCACACGGAAAAATATTCAGACCCTTTTTATGGTTATTGCTGCACGAATACTGAGAGAAATCTCAAGTGGTTAAGCAACGGAATGTATTTTACGTAATAACTCGGTCACTAATATTAAGTGTAATTTCATTGTTGACTTGAAGGGACAGAAATTGTTGAATAATCACGTTCCAGCTGACAATAGGAGAATATAACCCATTAGTGAAATTCATGTTTCTATTTTGGTTTTTATGCGTATACACATAGCAAAAGCTATTGTAAACTAAGAAACAGCACTGCATAAACAGTTTTTGTGGGAAAATACATGCATGGCAGACACAAATAGAAACAAATGTCACACAAGGGTCCTTTTTTTTTGAAAACTTATTATTTACTTTAATTATAATAGGCCTTATGGAGAATAAAGAAAAACCGAAAATTAACACAGAAACATTGTCTATTCACAGAGTACAATTAAAGATAAGATTTACTATTTCAAAGTAACAATTATAAAATGACCTGAAATGTATTCGATGGAGAGATTTTCAGAAGTCTGCTCGAGAATCTATCTTTACAAGGGGCGATGTTACCTAACTTTATTTGTGTCAGTATCTAAAGACATGACCGGTGTTACATATACAAATTAGTGAGTGCAAGTAAATATACAACCTTCCAGTAAGATGTGGATATAAGCATATGCAATAAATACATATATTCATATACGCAAGCACCATACACGCAAACGTAATATGACAATCATGAAAAGTGAAACAAAGGAGTGGTTGCTAGGCCTTGCGACAGACGGTCCTTTACTAGCGCTAGACAGTGGAAAGGTCTAGCAACCCTCCATTGTTTTATTTTCCCTTTCGTGGCATATGCCTTTGTTTATAAACTGATCACGTACAATATCTTTGCGAATCAGCTACACATACTATATATATGTATATATAATAATATATGCATATATAAATATATATATATATATATATATATATATATATATATATATATATATATATATATATATATATATATATATATATATATATATATATATATATATATATATATATATATACATAGTATATATAACAGACTTTTTAACAAAAATCCCATTTGCTAAATGATTTTGATTTCCTCCCAGAAAAATAAATAAATAAATAAACCCCGGAGTAAGTCGGACAACCAACTCCCACCGCTGTGGCAATGGCTCCCTCAGAGCTCCCTTTCAAAGGACTTTGTGGACAGCTATCCAGCGCCCTTGAGCTCCGCGTAGCCTACAGGGCCCTTCACCAAGTACATAGTTGACCGGGAACTCCACGAGGAAACTGACCAAAGGGTCTTTGAATTATTCACTTGTAGCTGAGTCTCCATCTTGCAAAGACCGGTCTGGAGTTCACTCATTTTACGTGAAAGATGCAAATATCGTGATATGTAGTGCTACAAAGAAAGGGGTCCATATTTTTGTTTTAGCGATATATACTGACCTCATAGTAGCACTCCCATAAGATGGAATAACTTGAAAATCACTGACATTACTGGTTATAATTTCCAAGTTACTGCATTGAGGATGATAACTACATAAGTGTTGTGGGAAGAGATATATGATAATATATATATATATATATATATATATATATATATATTATATATATATCATATATATATATATTATATATATATGTATATATATACATCTATATATATATATATATATATAATATATATATATATATATATTATATATATATATATATATATATATAGACTTATATATATATATATATATATATATATTTATATATATATATATATATATAATATATACATCAATATTATATATATATATATTATATATATATATATATATATATATATATATATTATATATATATATATTCCAAATATTACTCTACAATGATATTTTAATATAAATTGAACTTGAGCCCAAAGGAAACTATAACTGATAGGGAGCTCAAAGTCGACTGAGTATCCTTGTTTGTAGATTGTTTGTAGACCAAAGGTCCAGGCTCGAATGTTGGCCGGGGTAAAGCCTTTAGCAAATATAATTCCCTTTGGGTGTATGTTATTTAAATGGAATAGTTCATTCGGTATTAAATCATATTTGTTGCTGAACCTTTGCTATTAAGAATTAATGTATAAAAGAGATAAAAAAAATACACGCTCACATATATGTTAGTATACAATTCTTCATCATTTTCACACTTACTGACTACTTACATCTAGGGAGTAATTGTAACGATTTTGGTAAACTTGAAAAAATCCTTAGGTGCTTACATATGAGAATAGAATATCGGCAATCGTGAACTCTTATTGTCCTTTTTTTCAATGCACTGCAATCAGTCTTAAGGCATGAAAATATTTCATTCCTGATATATCAAAACAGAAACTTGAATTTGAGGAAATCTTAGTGGGCATATTAGCACAGCGATGCCCATCATTTCTACAAGGCTGAGTAGCATAATATAGCAATCATTTTTTATGAAATGGTTGCAGAGGGACTAACAGCCTAGAAAATTAAGAAATTAGGAACCAAAAAGAATCGGAAAGGGTAAGAGAAATTGAAACTTTGCCCGAAAAGATTGACTTCCATTTTTATCCCTCTCTTTGGCTGGGAAGTTTGATTACCTATCCCTCACGGGCGCGCTTTTTTTTTTTCTTTTTCTTTTTAAAATTCAAGGTGGCCCTTTTCGTATGATTTGGTTTACTTCGAAAAAAAAAAAAAAAAATTTCTGTGTGTGATTCAAAAGTAATCCTGGTATGAACAGCCAAAGAAAGTTCCCTCTCAAGATTTTTGAAATGTTCGTTCATTTGTTTGTCAATGAACCTTTTGTAAAATTACAGTTCTTTTAAAATAGGATAGAATGTTGATCAACTAATATTACCTTGAACTGATAAGAATGTAAGGGAAGAGGGCAATGTTGAATGAGTTACTCCTCGAAATCAAGATTATATACATAAAAAGTTGTCTTCCATGAAAATGCCACAACAAGGAAAAGAATATCTTGCTCAACATCTTACAACTTTTAAGAGGAGAAATTGAGATAATTCACTTAAAGTTGTAAATCTGGCGAGCAAAAGGTCTATTGTAAAAGCGAGATATTTTTTCTTTAAAATATGAAACGACGCTGTTCAATTCATTCCCAATTTACAAACAATTATGAATGAAATCATTCTCTTCGGTAAATCCGACCAAACTTCAGCACTAACAGCTGTGTTTCCTATTCATCAAAGATGTAACGTTCAGTTGAAGGCTGAGTGGAAACCGCTAGAGTTTCTGAGGAATGAATACAAAACGACCCACAAAATTAACATTACGTCCAAACTCCTAGGTAACTTTGCGAGTCCTCCAAATGACTCAAGTTTCATTCAATCCGAATGTGGCTTCACGCATAAATGCTGAAAGACAAAATGTTCAATTTCATTGGAAAATTAAACTCTGAATAGCTGTTGTGTTCGTAAATAAAAAATAGACTTTTATTATGGTGGTATCAAAACTATCATGAATTGGAAGTCAGTTATGATCTATTCTATACCTGTAAGACAAGATGTAGGAAACGACTGACAAATCCTCACCTTCCATATAAATTAATGACCGAAGGATTAAAGAACATTATAGTAATAACAAGCCCAGTTACCTAACAGATAATCACTATACTTTTCTATTGAACTCATTATAATTTTGTTATTGAATGGATTTTATATAGTTATTCCCTTAGAGAGAGAGAGAGAGAGAGAGAGAGAGAGAGAGAGAGATAGAGGATTGAGAAGAGAGATATATACTATATATATATATATATATATATATATATATATATATATATATATACATATATATATATATATAGAATAGTATATATATATATATATATATATATATATATATATATATATATATATAACAGATAGATATTAATAAACGTGACTTATTTTATATCAACAATGACGTTTCAAGTCTGAAAAAAGCTCAATATCCAGTCCATTCTGCCCTCAATGATCACGACACACTGTCACTTAATTGATATTAGATTCCAATGGGATTGGTATCCCGCCTCTTAAAGCAGAAGTGAAGAGTTTGCCCCTTTTCTTATACGCCAACATCTGAGAATACTGTTTCATAGAAAAAGAAATCTTAGTTCGTTTGAAGTAAGAAACATAAAATGGTGGTATAACCACCATTTTATATTTCTGCAAAATCACAGGATGATACACAACAATCTTACATGAAGAGGAGCCACGCGCCTGTTGGAAACACAGTACAATCACTAAGGATATGTTTTGTTCTCGAGAGAGAGAGAGAGAGAGAGAGAGAGAAAGAGAGAGAGAGAGAGAGATCTAATATGTAGATTTTAGATGCAAACCAATGACTTTTTTTATAGCTAATTTATTATTATGGACATTCATAAGAATTTTAATATGATGGGACGCTCTCTCTCTCTCTCTCTCTCTCTCTCTCTCTCTCTCTCTCTCTCTCTCTACATGCAACATATACGAACAAGTGAGTACAAACTATTTATCTTCTTTTTCTGTATTTATGTGTGTGTGTTTATTAGCCTTGCTTACACGACCTGCCTTCAAGTGGATAAAACACATTGCTTCTGATTTTCGAAAATTTTTTTCGTCTTAGGAATGGGAATGACTATATCGTCCCAATATTTAAATTTTCAATTTAATTTCCAATTTAACGAAGAAACTGTTTACTGAATGCATAAATCGTAATAATCGAAAACAATTATCAAAATTTTAAATATGCTTTTCTACAAAATATTTTTGTTGGCATAATATCTGCCTTTTACTTAATATTCCATGGAGATATCGATTCGGTAAAATTACGGCGAAAAATTAAGGTAAAATGCATTATTCACCAATATCCTAAAACCCTGCAACTCATTTCAACATAGATGCTGTCTATTCTTCAAACATCAAAAAATGAAAAAATAAATAACAATAATTGTGCTGTCTATCGATTCTCTTTATTTATCAGCACGTAAGAAACGATTTTAGAACTAGGTCTAAAGGTCTAAATATAAAGTGCATAATGAGTACGGAAATGAAAATAAAAATACCTAATCATAATTAATTTGTGGTTGGAAAATAAAACAAATGTCAGTATATCAGTCAAGTTATAAAACTAAACAAAACATTTCTATTCCAAATGTAACCTATGGCGGAATCTTTTTGGGGTTTGAAATTGAATAATAACAGCGTTATTTAAGGGAAACATTAAAAAAAGAAAAGATGGCAAATGTTGATGGCAATGAGCATACATGAATGGCAATGAAATTCTCAGGTGTCTCCCACAACGTCATGACTGTTGTGAGAGAGAGAGAGAGAGAGAGAGAGAGAGAGAGAGAGAGAGAGAGAGAGAGAGAGAGAGAGAGAGAGAGATACTAAAAGACCTGTAATTTTGTTACCGTCAGGTAAATAGATTAGCATTGATATTAATTGTACATTATATGTTATTATGAAAGTTCGTTCTACGTTGGATTTATGATGTACACACGCGCAAATTTTAATTGGCAATTTCATAACTTTCGGTCACCTGCCTGATGCACGATTCATTCCTTATTAATCTCATTTTCTTTTCGAAGATGGAAGAAATCTTATGTAATGACGTTAAAAACAGTCACTGCTATCTTTTGAACATCATGTTATATTACTGCGTAAAACTGCTTTCCATATAGAAAATTGACGTGAACGAAACGAAGTGACAAAAAACGCCACATCACAACCACTGACATACATCTCTAAGTAGATAAGGGACACTTATCGCTTGTAGTATCGCAAAAACATAGTCCTTATATTATCATTTCAATATAAGTTGAAGGTAGTTGAGCGATTCCATTTGTTAAATTTTACAAAAGAACATTGGGACTCACAAAATGCTATCAAAAGAAAAAAAATTATAACCTTAAAAGTGTGACCCACGCGACCTTCCTCCATTGTTTTCGATGCCGTGATGTGCGCGAGAATTAAATGTCAATGTGTCATTTATCGGTCAAAGAAACATCCCCTGTTCAGCGAGAGACAATTATTGCGCTACATTCGGAGCAAGTGCCTTTGAGAGATATCAAGAAGGCTTCATATACCGAAGAGAATCATATATAGATGAACTAAATTGTTTAGAGAACGGCAAAGTTTAGAAAATGGGCCTAGAAGTAGTACTCCTCGAAGCACCACAAGAGAGCAACACAATACAGTAGTGTAAATGTTGCAGAACAACATTCATTTGTGAACGTACTGATAGGGAGGGAAACAGATTCAATGATGCATACATTTTTTTCTTTAAGACCTAAATAATACATCTTTTTGGGAGATACTTTATTCACATCGGCCTAATCACTCCATCCTCTTCCTATGGTACCACCGCTCACCCCCACATCTCTGGCCACTCGGACTTCTCGCTACAAACTCCATCGCGTGAAGCGGCAGTGATGATAACAGTTATAATAAAATTCCCCTCACCGACAACCGAAGCCTTAAAATGCATTTGTTTATTGAACATTTTCTGCTCAAAATTGCTTTATCTTTCGTTCCTTCAAATTAGTTGCATACACTTGTGTTACACCTGTATAATTGTTACAGCTGTCAAAGAACAACCCGATTACAGAATTAGGTTTTTATTGTAAAAGTATCTGAAATAGACTGAAACGCGAAAGTCCCCTTTCGTATTTCTATCCTTTCAGCTACTTATGATACGCTTCTAGCTGTAGGTGTAGGCATACACGTGAAAATTATTTTAATTAATTTTTATTTAAGAAGAAGTGAATAGCCACAGAAAGATAAACCAAGAAAGCCTTTCTTAATGTTTTCGACTCCCTCAGCTTTCCAATGTGTCCGGTTGAAACAGGATGATACGCAAGGATAAAAACAAATTTACTAAATTGTATTCGTTTGATTTTTTATGATTACTTCAACACTTGAGATAGCTAGGTCCGAGTAAATTATGTTAAGCATTTTTATGAAAAGGATAAGAAAAGAGAAGATAGCCAATAAAAAAACAACGGGAATAATCAAATAAAGCACATAATATAGAATATTGTCGATTTAAATATTCATTTACATTACGTATCTGAGAGAGTATACTGCTAAAAATAGAACAAGGCTAATCAGGTGTCAAAATCAAAAGTCAAATTTAGGCCCATACACTTTGCTATGAAAGGAGATTGACAGGCTTCTTGTATTATTTATCAACTGTAGGTCACGAACTGATGACACCCAGCACAGTACGATACGTTGGGTCAAGACTCGAGCAGCACCAAAGCCAACTTCAAAATGCTTACACTGTCACGAAGCTAGAGTTGAGAATAAAATTAGATTTCATGGACTCGGGTATATATTCCCCTTCCTTTGCATAATAATTATCTTTGATACGTTGAATGAATCTAATTAATTCTAATTTAATTTATCTCAAGTATAAAATCTTAAAAAAAATATATTTTATTTCTTCTTTTTCCCACCGTTATCCCTACACTAAGGGGTTGGTTGCCTGATGCGCCTTTCCTAAGAACATCAGGCATGGTATATTATTTGTCAAAAGGGCTTTTACCACCACATGCCCTAGCTGTCATCAACCACAGTTATTGGTGGTGGGCCTCGCCTTTGACTAAAAAGTCCACCTGCAAGGCAGCAGTTTCCACAATTATTGGAGGTGGGCCTAGCCTTCTATTTAAAAAGTAAGACTGCAAGGGAGCAGCTGTCCTTTAACTCGCCTTTTACGACACGCAGGACCTACGGTTGTAGTATTCTTACACCCCTACCACGGGGTGGGGTAGCGAAAGGAAATAATTTTTATTGATAAGTAAATAATCTGGCACCTGCATATGGCAAATATTTCCATAACGAACAATGAATTAAGGAACCATGCTAATTCTTCGTGGGCCGACTGTACCTAGGAGATGCTTTGGTAAAATAGAAAAAATGGTGGGACCTATGGGTAAATTGAATTAAATTAAATTGTTTATATAATTAAATTTTCCTATTAAAAAGGTCATTTTGTACACACACACAATATATATATATATAAATATATATATATATATTATATATAATATATGATTAATTATATATATATGTTATATATTGACACATAATATATATATTAATTATTTACTATACGTATGTATTTATTTTAAATGAGAGCGAGAGAACACTGAAATAACTGTCAAGTAAGAGATGTGAATTTTTATTTCAAAGAAATTAAGCCCCTGCATGCATCAGGTAACCCTGATAGACTCAGACACCATTCCCTTTTAGTCAATGCATATTATAGTTTTATTTATGCACAAAAACGCTTCATTGATATGGCTCCAATTACTGGTATTTCCTTTGACACAAATTCATGCATGAATGTGATGGCATGAATACGATTCGTTTCCCTTTGGAAGCAAAATCCGCTAACATTTTGGAATGCAGATTTGGAGGCAATATGTATTGAGAACCATGGCCTGCATGGTATTTCTTTTAATCGGCTGACGATTACCTGAAATGAACAGAGTGAGTATGGAAAAATAATTTTCATTCGTTCTTTATGTTTTATTATAGGGCCATAAATGACCTTGATGAATCTGAGTATAGTCACATTTTGAATAAAAGAAATAATAATTAATAAGACGTGAAAAAAAGTTCATAAAATAATTTCCTGTTATTAAGAGGTCATTTCATAGCTTCATAATTTTATTTACATCAATTCTCCTGTTTCTGTTTCAAGAGAGTTAGAGAAGAAAGTGATAGATGGATTTTTGAGTAAAATACAATATTGTTTTTCATTATGTAAGATCAATTTACTGATTTGTAAGGTCTACAGCAACCGGTAACATTGCCAATGAATTCTGAATATCAGCGACTTGAAAAATGAGAATTTATTAAAGCCTCATTGATCTTCCCCCTTCTTTTGGGAAGGACGTTCCAAAGTCCAGTATCAGAAACTTGGGTAATTTGTTACTTTGCATTTGCAATTTTGAACTTTTCATCCCCTTTTCTTTTGAAATGAAAGTCGTACCCGAGGATTTTTCTTCCTCTAAATGATTAAATGAAGCGTCATCATCTGATGGCGTTTTTCATTTACTTAATCTCTTTGTGACACCGATTAGGAAAATTTAGTAAATATATGTAAATGTTATGTCAACTGAATATCTCGTAACTTTTTGTAAATTAATGTAAACTGTTTCAATCGCCAGACTCCATTAAATTCTGTGACTTGAAATAGTTGAGTATTTCTTTGACATTTAAAAATAATATTGAAATAGTTAATGCCAAGAAATGTCTTGTTGAAGAAAAAAAAAGCTGAGATATGGAAATCGAGAAAATATGCATAAAATCACAGCAAAGGCCTTGTCTAATCGTGTAGTAAGGAATTTACTCAACAGATTATGAAAACAAAATCCAAAATGCATCTTTTACGAATGATTTTATATATAAAACTACTGTGATAACTGCAAAAGATGAAGGCGCTTAAATTTATGAGAACTTACAAGGAAAAACTGTTTCTTTAGTTATTTTAATTTCTCTACAAACGTGCACAGCTATGGAATAAAAGAAATTGAGGACAAAAGTCACTAAACGCCGGTGCATGCCTCGACACCACTGGCCATGTTGCTGCCTATCATTTAAATGGGCTTTCTTGGTAAATGCTCGCTCACTCTTCTAGCTATGATGTTTGGTAATGTATTGACGTGCTTGGGGTTCGTGGACGATTTCATGTTCTTTCACTATAACTGGCCATTTCATGTCAACATTTTTTTTTATATCACTGTAAGGGAAGTCTGATATTCTTTATTCATATACTTAATTAACATGTATCCCTACATGTTTCAAGTGCCTTGACGTTTCCTTCTCTATTATATTTGAGTTATCAAGAGGACCTTTGATCCTAATAAAAAAGGATCGCTTGATATCCTCACACTGATTAGCTTATTAAAGTAAAACTATAAAACATAAGTGAGGTATTTTAACATGAAGATTTCTCGGATGTAAATACAACTGTATAATTACATTATGAGTGAAACTTACGTTCTTGTACGATTTCAGTGAATGAAATGAACACAATTCATTTTGTGAGAATCAAATATTCTCCTAAAAATCAACCAACGATTTCTAAGCTTCTCCGAAATATGTCAGAAAATATAAAAAGGGGAAAGTACAAGAAAACAGAAGCTCCTCTTCCGACCTCCCTTTCATCACTGATCAGAAAAATATGGGTTGGAAGATTAGCCAAAGAGTTTCTTCGTCTTTTCAAAGACCTGAATCTTGAAGTGGTTCCAGCCATCCACTTCCAGAAATGGAGAACGAATGAACCTTCGTAAGTTTTCTTTCAGCCCTTTACCAGATATGAAACAAGACTTCCAGTTTCTCATCTTCACTGTCATAAAATACTTTTTCTCATAGTTTTATCTTGGAGAAATAAACAGTGCGAAAAACATTTTCGGACTATGAAGAACCTATTGATTTAAAGTAAGTCTTGGAGATATAAACAGCACATTTTTCGGACTATTGAAGAACTATTGATTTAAAGGAAGTCAGTGAGGATATAATCATGCATTTAGACGACAATGAATAACAGCCTTAAACTTAAAATCAATAAAGACGGAAATTGGCTGATAGAAAAATGAACAAAATGATTCAAAATGTAATCTAAGTGATTCTTTAGATAACAATTAAACGGCGCAATCAAGTTTTATGAACAGCAGCTACAGCGCATATTCCAGGCCGCCGAAAATAGACCTATCTTTCTGAGGTCTAGGTATAATGTTATATGAGCCGCGGCCCATGAAACTTTAACCCGGTGTGTCCTATTCTCTATCTTTGCCAGAAGAACGACTATGGGTAAATGTAACCTTAAAAAAAATAAAAACTTCTGAGGCTAGAGAGTTGTAATTTGGTAAGTTTGATGATAGGAGTATGGACGATCAGCATATCAATTTGCAGCCCTCTAGCCTTCGTAGTTTTTAAGTTCTGAGGGCGGACAGAAAAAGTGCATATAATTGAAACATTTGAAATAGAAATCGATACATAAAACATGAAAGCTATTTTAAAACCATGGAATGAGTAGAAAAAATTACTAATAATTAAACAATAACAATGCTGACTTTATTACATGACATAATAAACTCACAAATGATTACCAACCACAATTTATTCTAATATATGGTCATTCATAAATAATTTCTCCATATGATGAATGGAAAGCTAAGTTTTCCTTCGGTATAACCGATCATTACGAATTTCCTAAAAAAATTATAATGTGTGTAATTTTAACGGTGTCTGTAGGTGATTTCTTCCGAAAGCAAAGAGTAATATCAACATGGAGTTCCCTTAAAATAAGAATTCATATCCATCAATGTCAAACTACAGGTCAAAATAACCAAGATCTGTAAAAAATATGAAAGCAGCTCATCTTCAGCTGCCTTTTCATCCCAGATTCAAAAAAGCATAGTTTGAATGATCAGTCGGGAATTTCTTCCTTTTCAAATGGCCTGAATTCGAGAAGGATACTCACCATTCATTTCGAGAAAAGAAAATCGAAAATAGCCTTCGCTAATGTCTCACAGTCACTAGGAGGAGATGAAACTGAAACTTGTTTGGAGTTTCTCATTTTAATCAGGAAATACTGAAAAGATCTCTTTCAGGCATAATTTATTTCCTGGTTGTGATAATCACGCTCATTGCCTTTATAATCCTAGGTTATTTTTAATCTAAACACTCCTAATTAGTGAGTCCATTGTCCATTAGATTTTGCCTGCATACATGAAGTAAAGACTGAAATCTCCTGCCGCATAAATAAGGGAATTCTCTAAACCATTTAGGCTCGTTAAAGTCGGGTTTTTATACCGGGGGAAAATCAAGATCCCCTCAATGTTGTGAACATCATCGAAAACATATATCGAGTGTCGACGCACACCTTGGTAACTACGGATTTGGTAAAAATGTAAATGCGAACAAAGAATAACATTTGTATTTTGAGGTTTAACTTTAAGTATTTCTCATGAAAAAAGTTCACTTAAAACTTCCAATGAAAAATGCTATAAGAGAATTCCTCAAAAAAGTACATATACATAACTACTGAATCATGGACAACTAAAAGCATCGACTATATAGAAAAAAAATAGCACGCCATGCAGGTATCTATATATTCTTGTAAATTAAAATTATTCAAAAACAATTACGTTTCTCACTCATTTATAAGGAATATCACAACTCTATGTGGCATGTACATGTACGCACAGTTAAAGGTAAAACCATTGTTATAAGGACTCACTTCATTTAGCAACAAAAATGAATGAAGGACATTACTGCTTAAAAATTGGATATATGTTTCTTTAATTAAAACTGCCGGGATAATACTGATATAGCAGATTCAAATAAAGACGAACTCTGACTTAAATTTAATAGAAATCGATAAGATTCAATCCCGCAGAAAGGATATTTTTAAAATTAAAAACAGAACGATTTACATTACAAAAAATCTTCTGTAGCTTTCATAAAGTGTGTAACTGCACTGAGTGCACAATTAAAATAATATTCGTGTTATATCTAAATAAGCATATGATATGAAGGTTATTAAAATAATCAATACTTTTTTTTTACTGAGAATATCATACAATTCAAAAAGACTTAAAATACATAAACCGAATTGCTCCTTGATCGACGTTCATTCTTTTATTTGAAAAATACTACTTATAAAACGCCTTATTATTACAAATAGTGCATTTCTAATTCCTCACAGCTTCTGATATAGAGCTAATATTTTTGGTTCGAAATTTTATCATAAAATGAACAGACTTCTCTCTCTCTCTCTCTCTCTCTCTCTCTGTTTGTCTGTCTGTCTGTCTCTCTCTCTTAGCTATTGCGAGTAGGCAGTTACACCAAATGTTAGCCCAGTAATGAAATGCAAACGAAAGAGTATGGCCTATTTTCTGTAGCCACTGTGATACATTCCGTAACGCATTTATATTTGCTGCGTAATTTCGTGATACCCTAAAATCCTAAAGTGCAAAAAAGCTAAAAAAATAATGTAATTTTTATCAGTTTTGAAATGTGCTTTTCATATGGTTAGATAATACACGTGTCGTTCAGTTTTTTTTTTTTTTTTACTGAGAAACTAATTTACCGTCCGTAGATTTATACTGAAAATGCGAGAACTGATTTTTCTTTTATTTCTCAGAACCCTCTAATCCTACATCAAAGGATTGAATCTAACTTCTTTTTTTCTAAAATCTCTCACCTCTCCAAACTATTTTGTTTCTTAACCGTTCAGCCATCACAAACACGCCGATCTCTTCTTGTACAAAAGATGTAATGATTCTCACTAAGCTTCAAAAGCCAATAAGGATCATCCGCACGTGTGCAGTATTGTCGACCTAAACTAGACTCAAGCTCTTCGATATTCAAAAGCTTTTCGTTTCGTATTGCAAACATCTCGTAAAGTCTGCGTTATGGAATGGAGATTCCTTTGTGCTAACAAAGGGGAAAGGATCCGATGAAAATCTGTGTATATTGACCCTGTATACAATATCGCTAGATTATATGAAGAGGAAGGGATTGCGAAGATAAGATATTTTCATATAAGTTCTCAGTTTTTAGAAAAATATTTAGTAGTTATTTTCGGAAGATTTGTTATGAAAATTATACAAAGAAAATAGATGAACAACTCATTTAAATATTTCGTTTATGGCAGAAAAAAAAAGTTAAAGACCTTAATAATTATTTGCCAAATTTTGGAAATTGGTGT
Source organism: Macrobrachium nipponense (assembly GCF_015104395.2). Taxonomy (NCBI): domain Eukaryota; kingdom Metazoa; phylum Arthropoda; class Malacostraca; order Decapoda; family Palaemonidae; genus Macrobrachium; species Macrobrachium nipponense. The sequence continues at coordinate 77,784,217 of NC_061089.1, forward strand.
TGAAGCCGATCTGGTTTCATGATCTATTTATGTATTCTTTAACAAAATAATATAGAAAGAAAGTAACTATGTTTTCGTCATGCCAAAAGCGAATATGGGTACTTTCAGGAATCAGTTTTCTTCACAATCTTTGCTGGTGTCTTCCAATAATGGTCAATATAAAGCCAAGTGAAATCCTTTACATGTACACAATCCCTTATGGAATGCAGCTGAAGGGTCTTCCTCAGGTAACTAAACCTATTTTAAATGGACAGTGTCAAACTTAACTTCATTTTATTGATCATATCAGTATATCATTTAACAGGAAATACATAAAATGTGTTGAATATTAATTTTGTTAAGTTTGTTAATATACATAATGTTCATGAGGTTTGAAGTGTAGAACACCAGTGACTGCCTTACTTTATTTTTGACAATATCTAATCGATTCTTTTACTTGATTCTTTCAGTTGTTAGTATACTCTTCACTCACAATATTCTCGAAGGTAATTCACATGTTAATGCACCTCGGAAAACATTTTCTTAAAAAACATAATTTATTAATCATTTATTTTACACATTTCTTGCTGCTTCAATACTAACTAAAATTATGGGAGTTTTTCATGGTATTACCTGTTGCATGGAAATATTGAGGTACTAAAAGTACCATTAAGTTTCGATGTAACTAATAAAAAAAATTAGTCTGCATTAAAGCAGCAAGAAAAACTGTAAATAAATTATTATTAGTAAATCAGGTTTTTAAGAAAATGTTTTCTAAGGTGCAAACAAGTGAATTACCTTCGGGAGTAAAGTGAGTGAAGAGTATACTAACAACTTAAGTAATCAAATAAAAGTACTGATAAAATATTAACAGACAAAGTGATGCAGTCATTGGCTTTCTACAGTTAAAACCTCACAAACATTATGCGTAGTAATCAAGTCAACAAAATTATTTTTTAATGTGTCATTTTATGGATTTCCTGATCATATCAGTGTATCAACACTGATATGATCAATAAGATGGAGTCACGTTTGATAAATTCCATGAGAAATAATTCAAATACTTTTATATAAACTTTTAAAACGAATGTATCATACAATATTTAACCACTGAAAAAAGCGCACCGTAAACCATAAAAAATGTAAGATACCGAGATTCAATAACCTACGAGAGAAAACGAAAAGATTCTATCTTTATTAATCAGTGAGTTACGAGGGCAAATGAGAAAGTTTAATGTATTAGGCTTTTATAAACTCGCTTCCGTTTCTTACTTTGAAGGCCTGTAAATGAAAGAAAAATTCACTACAATACTTGAACCTCTATGCATATGTAATGTATTCTTTATATTTCGTGTTCATTTATATACCTCCCTATGTATTTAATGTATCTCATTCTCATATATCATGTACGATATGTAATGACTGAATCTCGCCCGTCTGGCAGTCATGTTTCGCCAGTACGGCACCGCTCTGTTTTCTTTGCTTGCACATTATTTTGCACCTCTGTGATTTTGTGTACTTCATTGGACATTAAGAACCTACTTTTAGTATTCCGGTGCTTCCTTCATCCCCAACCTTTAGTGATAAGGATAACACATCGAACACACACAGTCTCTATATGAGGAAACAGAGAGAATAATATCAAACTGCTACTTCCAATGAAGTG
>NC_061089.1:77790861-77818361 GCF_015104395.2 Macrobrachium nipponense
AGCTTAATAGAAACTTAAGATAATATACTTGGAGATAGGATATAGCAGAAACTTCATAACTCTCCATTTGTTCTGTGGAGGGGGGGTGGGGGGCGGGGGCTCTAAATTCGAAACACCCTGTATGTATATATATATATATATATATATATATATATATATATATATATATATATATATATATATATATATACACATATACATATACATATACATACATATATATATATATATATATATATATATATATAATATATATATATATATATATATATATATATACATATAGATATATACACACATATATATATATATATATATATATATATATATATATATATATATATATATATATATATATATATATATATATATATAAGGACAGGGTGGACAAGGAGATAGCCGGTCATCAGGTAATAGTACATTTATTGCCGACGCGTTTCGTAACACATAGTTACATCATCAAGGCTAAAAGAGAAACAATACAAATTAAAAATACATGAAACATAACTTTGACTTTAAGAGTCTATAAATATACAAAAAACATACATAAATGAAAGCAATTTAAAAAGCACCTGCTAGACTAAAAAGTTGAAGACTGAGTGATTCGGAGAGAAGGGAGAAGCAGCGAAGAAAGCCGGTTCAACCCAGATACAACTGTACAGAGGAAGTGTGGTGAGTTCAACTTGGGCACTAACTGCTTAATAAACAACGACTCTAATATAAGCAGTTCGTCTAAACGGCTTGTTTGGCCCAAGACAGAGAAATCAGTATAATTGATGGTGGTTTTTACAATTTTTGCATGATTTTCTGATATTTGAAAATTCTGGATTGGACACTCTGCAGCCAGTACGATGACTTACACCATTATGTGAATCAGCTCTGACTTTTAGCAAACGTTTAGTCGAACCCACGTAAGTCCCCAAATCACATCTGGGGCAAGTATATTTATATACGACTGACGATTGCAATATTGGGCAGAGTCTGTCTTTAAATTTGAAAAGTGATCCTATTGTAAGGGTATTTTTTGGAATTAATATAACTTGCAACATATTAAAGTGTTTTTCAATTGCAGACTTGAGATTCCTTCTAAATTTGTCGTCTTGGATGTATGGAATACTGGCATATAGTTTCTTTCGTGGAACAGTGCTTATGGAAAGGGGAGTCCGATAATTTCTTATTTAGAAAATTCTTGCAATGTTTGAAGAAAAACATGTGAGGGAAACCAGTTATCGGAAAAATATTTAAACAGGAACAATATTTCTTTATGATACAATTCCCAGGAAGAGGTTAGAGTGTAAGCTCGATGGAGCAAGGTAAAAATTGAATTAAGTTTAAAATTATAAAAACAAGCACTATAAAAGTTTGAACCCAGACCGGAGAACGTCTTTTTTCTAAAGACGGAAGTGTTAAAACTATCACCACTTCGAAACACTAAAACATCCAAAAATGGTAATCGATCATTTTCCTCTCTCTCTAATGTAAACTTGATATTAGGATGCAATTCATTAATGTATGAGAGAAATTGATCAGCATGGATAGCTGATTTAAAAAGAACAAAGGTGTCATCGACAAACCTTTTATACACAAGAGGATAAAAACCAAGGGGGCAATTTTCCAACATGTCCTCCTCCAGGGAGCACATGAAAATGTTGGAAAACGTGGGACCGAGAGGTGATCCCATTGCCATTCCGTCAACTGTTTATACAGATGATCATTAAAAATAAAGGCAGTGTCCAGCACTGCTAATTGCAACAATTTCTTAAAAAGGCAACGATCATAGTTAAAATAAGTGTCATTAGGTTCAATAAAAATTTTATCTAAAATAACCTCGATTGTTTCTTCTACTGGGACATTTGTAAATAAAGATTCAACATCGTAACTGGTCATATATAAGTCAGAGTCTTGACATAAAATATATGATTTGAATTCTTCGGAGTTTTTCAAGGTATGTTGATTAGAAGTAAATGGTTCTAGTAAAGGAACTAGGTATTTAGCTAGTTTGTAATTCGGAGCATGAATTGATGACAATATTGGTCTCATTGGGGTTCCTTCTTTATGTGTTTTAGGTAGACCGTAAAGGACTCCAAACGATGTACCTGAACAATATAGATCTCATAAGTGTCTTTTGCTAATGACATTCTTAGTATTAAGTTCTTTAAAAATCTATTGATTTTGTCTTCAACTTTAAATATATGTTTTACATTCAGGTTTACCATTTTCTGAAACTTGCTTTCGTCCCTCAGAATAGACTCCATTTTATTAATATAATCTTCTTTGTTCAAGATGACAGTTCCCTTACCCTTATCAGGTTTAGTAATTATCAAGTTTCATTTTTGCCAGATTTTTCAGAATATCTAAGTCAGTTTTCTTAAAGAAAGTCCAGTTAGTCGTCAATTTTTCTAAATGCCTGTTGAGTAATATCCGATAGTTGTGACTGTAATTTACTAATATCAACATTAAAAGGCTGATTTTTTAACCTGTGAAATAATGATTCTAAAGGCAGAAAAAACCTGTTGTAGTTCGGTTTGTAACAAGGCATGCAGAAGTCCAATCCAAGAGATAACAAGAACTCTTCTCGTTTGACAGTACATGAGATGAAAGGTTAAATATTGAACTCACACTGTAGTTAAAATGAGGAAGGAGAACACCAAGGCTTTGTAATTTTATACTATGGCATCGTTGAATACTGGTAATATGGTCAGAAATGTTTTGTTAAACAGAATTTGAAAAATAATAAAATCAATAAAGACAGGGTGCTTCGAACACGTTGAAATAAACAATGTACAGCAGATAAATGTTTTTTGTATTGATTTCTCTGTACCAAACTGAATTCTATGCTGATGCCACCAACAATTATTAAACATGGAAATCAATACAAAAAAACTTTTATGTAACTAAACATTTATCTGCTGTACATTGTTTATTTCAACGTGTTCGAAGCACCCTGTCTTTTATTGATTTTATTATTTTTCAAATTCTGTTTAACAAAAACATTTCTGACCATATTACCAGTATTCAACGATGCCATAGTATAAATTACAAAGCCTTGGTGTTTCTCCTTCCTCATTTTAACCACAGTGTGAGTTCAATATTTAACCTTTCATCTCATGTACTGTCAAAACGAGAAGAGTTCTTGTTATCTCTTGGATTGGGACTTCTGCATGCTTGTTACAAACCGAACTACAACAGGTTTTTTCTGCCTTTAGAATCATTATTTCACAGGTTAAAAAATCAGCCTTTTAATGTTGATATTAGTAAATTACAGTCACAACTATCGGATATTACTCAACAGGCATTTAGAAAATTGACGACTAACTGGACACCTTTCTTTAAAGAAAACTGACTTAGATATTCTGAAAAATCTGGCAAAAATGAAACTTGATAATTACTAAACCTGATAAGGGTAAGGGAACTGTCATCTTGAACAAAGAAGATTATTAATAAAAATAAAATGGAGTCTATTCTGAGGGACGAAAGCAAGTTTCAGAAATTGGTAAAACCTGAATGTAAACATATATTTAAAGTTGAAGACAAAATCAATAGATTTTTAAAAGAACTTAATACTAAGAATGTCATTAGCAAAGCACTTATGAAGATCTATATTGTTCAGGTACATCGTTTGGAGTCCTTTACGGTCTACCTAAAACAAGAAGGAACCCCAATGAGACCAATATTGTCATCAATTCATGCTCCGAATTACAAACTAGCTAAATACCTAGTTCCTTTACTAGAACCATTTACTTCTAATCAACATACCTTGAAAAACTCCGAAGAATTCAAATCATATATTTTATGTCAAGACTCTGACTTATGTATGACCAGTTACGATGTTGAATCTTTATTTACAATGTCCCAGTAGAAAGAAACAATCGAGGTTATTTTAGATAAAATTTTTATTGAACCTAATGACACTTATTTTAACTATGATCGTTGCCTTTTTAAAAAATTGTTGCAATTAGCAGTGCTGGACACTGCCTTTATTTTTAATGATCATCTGTATAAACAGGTTGACGGAATGGCAATGGGATCACCTCTCGGTCCCACGTTTTCCAACATTTTCATGTGCTCCCTGGAGGAGGACATGTTGGAAAATTGCCCCCGTGGTTTTTATCCTCTTGTGTATAAAAGGTTGTCGATGACACCTTTGTTCTTTTTAAATCAGCTATCCATGCTGATCAATTTCTCTCATACATTAATGAATTGCATCCTAATATCAAGTTTACATTAGAGAGAGAGGAAAATGATCGATTACCATTTTTGGATGTTTTAGTGTTTCGAAGTGGTGATAGTTTTAACACTTCCGTCTTTAGAAAAAAGACGTTCTCCGTCTGGGTTTCAAACTTTTATAGTGCTTGTTTTTATAATTTTAAACTTAATTCAATTTTTACCTTGCTCCATCGAGCTTACACCTCTAACCTCTCCTGGGAATTATATATCATAAAGAAATATTGTTCCTGTTTGAAATATTTTTCCGATAACTGGTTTCCCTCACATGTTTTCTTCAAACATTGCAAAAATTTTCTAAATAAGAAATAAATTATCGGACTCCCCTTCCATAAGCACTGTTCCACGAAAGAAACTATATGCCAGTATTCCATACATCCAAGACGACAAATTTAGAAGGAATCTCAAGTCTGCAATTGAAAAACACTTTAATATGTTGCAAGTTATATTAATTCCAAAAAATCCCCTTACAATAAGATCACTTTTCAAATTTAAAGACAGACTCTGCCCAATATTGCAATCGTCAGTCGTTATATAAATATACTTGCCCCAGATGTGATTTGGGGACTTACGTTGGGTCGACTAAACGTTTGCTAAAAGTCAGAGCTGATTCACATAATGGTGTAAGTCATCGTACTGGCTGCAGAGTGTCCAATCCAGAATTTCAAATATCAGAAATCATGCAAAAATTTGTAAAACCACCATCATTATACTGATTTCTCTGTCTTGGCCAAACAAGCCGTTTAGACGAACTGCTTATATTAGAGTCGTTGTTTATTAAGCAGTTAGTGCCCAAGTTGAACTCACACACTTCCTCTGTACAGTTGTATCTGGGTTGAACCGGCTTTCTTCGCTGCTTCTCCTCTCTCCGAATCACTCAGTCTTCAACTTTTTAGTCTAGCGGTGCTTTTTTAAATTGCTTTCATTTTGTGTATGTTTTTTGTATATTTATTGAGACTCTTAAAGTCAAAGTTATGTTTCATTTGTATTTTTTATTTGTATTGTTTCTCTTTAGCCTTGATGATGTAACTATGTGTTACGAAACGCGTCGGCCAATAAATGTACTATTACCTGATGACCGCTATCCTCCTTGTCACCCTGTCCTTTCATATGCTGTGGCCTGCTTTCGCCAACGTTTCTGTCTTATATATATATATATATATATATATATATATATATATATATATATATATATATATATATATATATATATATATATATATGTGTGTGGTGTGTGTGTGTGTGTGTGTAAGACGAACTGGTTACACACTCAATCTCTCCCCCCCCTCCTCTCTCTCTCTCTCTCTCTCTCTCTCGAGGTGATCACTGGCATAGCCTCCTCTCTCTCTCTCCCTCTCTCTCCATTCTAACAGGTCATCAAATCAGAGTCAAAGTTATATAAAAAATACAGTATTTATTTAACAATGGAAAGATAATAATTCAAGTCTCACAGACCAACTAACTCAGTTAACCTCCCAGTATTTAAATGTCTTAATCAGTAATTAGTCTCACCAATTATCTCTTCTCCAAAACACAGTCCCCTCACTAGGACACTCAGTTCCCTCCACTAGAAACGCCTGTTACAAAGACACGAGAACATACTCGTAAGCACACACAATTGTAAAGACAAAGTCAAAGATTAAACATCTTTACCAGATATTAAACAAGACATCCCTTTGGCTAAAGTAAGATACACTTACCCATTACAGCCTGGAAACCCACACACAAAATAATTGAAACTTTCGCAGAGCTATCCCAGCATTCTGCCTTTCTCGCACAGACCTCTCTGTAAGTCTCTCCATAGATTTGGCTAAAGATGCCATTATGAACGGACATAGTTAGTACACATACATATGAACTCATACAGAACTGGTCACAACCAGTTTCTAAAGGCACTTGAACAAGACCCCATGAACTGACGAACATTGACCCACTTAACTATGCATCTTCATATCACTCCTTCCCACTCCTTAAAAATTTCCCAGAAAAGGATTTTATCAGCTTTCTCAGGTCATTGCTTCGGACTGTCTCTATGGGTAGTCTGCGCATTCCAAAAAAGTCACAGCACATCACATTGGCATATTAAATATATTATTAATTATAGCCCCTTTCATCTGACAGAGCTCGGCCACCTAAAATTGCTAGCCCCTGCCTAGCAACTGGTCAGATAAAACAGCTTATATATATAAAAGACATTGGGCGGCTCAAAAAAAAAATAGTAATAACTGCACGTCTCTGGCATTATAAAGTAAAGTCTTATCACGCTTCATCTCGGGCGCATAAATTTTTTCTGCATTTCGGATTCTTGAATATCCCCTCCTTGTCTGCAACTTCCAGCACAGAGCAAGCTGTAGGAAGACGGAATGCCTCCCTCCCTGTAGAAGACTTCTAACGGCTGCTGTAGATCAAAAAGCGCTGTAGAACTCTGTAGACTCGTAGAAACTCTCGTAATCACCCTGGATAAATGACAGCAACATCTCTGCACGGCTGGTGGACGTCTTGCTAGCGTCGGGGAATGACGATTATGGTGTGTAAGTATGTCAGTGAAGTCATCGGTCAATCAAAAAATAATTAATGCTAGACATACTACTTCTATCAAATAATGACCTCAAAAAAGTCAGAAACATTAACTGAACGTCTCCCAATTAACTCCAATTAATATGACCACTAAACCACAAGTCATTATCACAACTCGCAAGGAGAAAAAAAATATAAAGTTCTCTAACTTAATTCTCCAAATTCACACATCAGCACACACAATCCAGAACTCACAGTAATTCCACAGACTTCTGCACTCACATTTCAAACTCGAATGTTCCCACAAGTAAAAAAAAGAAAAAAGGTAATGAGCCCAAGAAAAAAAAAATCACGTACCAAGCCCAGACCCAAAAATAAAAAAATGTTCTCTCAAGCTCTGATATTTGAACAACTCACAAATTCAGTAAAAATCTCCAATGTTTTAATAGCAAAAACCCTTTACTGGTCACATAACTAATTACAATGAGACTTAATGTCAAACGCCCATTTATGTAAATCGCAACCCCGATAAATTACATCTCCCGTCCAAAAAGAAATGCTATTTAAAGCTAAATCCCCAATTACATCTCTCATAGGAAAAGGAAGAAAAAAAAAAGATAATCACAAGTAAACTTCCCCCATCACAAAACACATATTATATGCATAATATACATAACCCCACTTCTTCCCCATAATGGCCACATGTATAGTTACGGAATTTTATGCTGTCGCAACCTTCATGCGACCGGACACAGCCAGAAAGCAACTCTTACACGTGAACTTTCATGAAATACTATGGTCAACATTTCCAGATATTGCAAAACTCTGAGCAATCACCACTAGAGGAAGGGAATCAGCACACAAGACTCATCACAGCGGTTTCAGCAAAAAATCCTCCTGCGGACACGTGTGCTCTAACTGCAGCATAAAAAAAATGTCTAGTCAGACTCGCAAGTTCGGAAACTCATGATTCTCAAGAAAAAGGTTCTATACTGAAATCACGTAAGCACATTCCACTAAATTAACTACAGGATATGACTAAAGTGTTCAAAGATTGTCTTGAAGACATATCTCTCACATGACACTGCCCAATTATAAAAAAAAATTATCACCTATTCAGGATAAAAACTACGATAAACTTGTAATGCAGCAATTATATGCCTCCAAAAATAACACACTTGTGAACATAAAAATGCACAACATCTCCATAGGACTCGTAATGCAGCAATGCCCAGAAAAATTAAACTAAAAAAAATCATAACCACAAAAAAGGTCACCCGCCAAAGATCAATGCCACCCACATATATATATATATATATCTCACCATATTAATAATAAAACCACTCTGGCGATAAAAATATTTCCTCCATTTAATTAATAACCACACCACACCATATTCCCTCTTATTTCCCCAATAACCATGTGTTAATAAAAAACACCACTCCAGGAATAAAAAATATTCACCTCTGTTTCGGCAAATAAAAAATACTTACCTCTATTTCACCAATAACTCCATGTGGAATAAAACAAGTCTCCAAGAAATAATAAATCTCCAAGCAGGATAATAAAAAATGAAATCCCATCTCCAAAAAAAGACACTCAAAGCATCCAGCTGACACACTCACAAATATTGCCCCATATATCTCCTCAAGAGTGTCTCCATTTGCAACAAAGATGGCTGCAAAATAATTGAACTAAACATAGCTCAGACCACCATAGCCAAATATCAAATGGCCAAAAATATATCTCCAATATATTACATCTCAAATTATAAAATTATAACTCAAAAATAATATACCACCAATTCTCCAGAGAATAACTCAATGTTATAGTAAAAAAACTATGAACTCTCTCTGGTTAGCATAACTGCTAAAAAAGGGCAAAAAGTCGGCATATAAAATTGTCCTGGAAATTCTAGAAAAAATCACTAATGTGTCACAAAACTCATTATAACAGAACTCTAAATTCAAAGTGTCTAAGCCAAGACTTCTCCATATGCACTACGACATAGGCCATTAGAAACTTAACCAAGCTTCCTATCTCTGGCAAAGTTGTCACAAATACAACAAAGGTATTGTGCAAGAAACTCATAATTTCTGGAATACAAATATCCAGGAGAAAAAAAATGTAGTGCCCTTACGTATGCATTATTAAAAAAATGCAAAAATTCTCCCATATATCTCTCTGCAGCATCAAACAGCTGAAAACACAAACACGTTCCTGAACTATGACTCTAAGTCACGAACTAAGATATTAAAAAATTCACACAAACTGGTGAGAAAAAATAAATTCAAATTCACCAATGGTAAAAAAAAACTTGTGTCAGCAATGGCTAACTTCTAAAAAAGGAAAAAAGAAAAATCAATGGCACTTTTAACTATCCCCATGACTCACGTAGATGTCAAGCAATTATCTGCTGAACTCATAAAAAGAAAAACAGAAAAAAATGTGTTGTTAGTTCCTCCCAAATCCAAAAAAAAACAACAACACCACCCTTGATAGCATTACAGCACCCATGTATTAGTATATAAAAAAGATCAGTATCAGAAGTATCATTATCAGCAGTATCAACAAAATTGCTATCATCAAAATCACTAGTATTAGTAATAAAAAAAAAAAAACACTCACCAATGTTAATGCTTGTCCATTCACCAAAAATTCAGCACAAAATTCAGCATAATTCAGCCAGATTCATCGCTCATGAATTACTGACATATTCTCCAAAGTTATAAAAACTCAATAAATAATTAACCACAAAACTTCTCCCATAATTGTAATAATTCTCCATAATATAATTATTAGTAATAATTATAAAATAATCTCCCATGAAATATCTCAAATCTCTCGTAAAATATGTCTCAAGTAATGACAATTCTACATAAGTAACCCTCCCGTAAAATATCTCAAGTAATAATAATAATTAATAATAATTATAATAATAATTCTCCATAGAAATAATTCTCTTGCAAAGATCTCAAGTAAGGGTGCAATTCCCCCAGTATACCAATGATACCAATCAACACCAATCAACACTAATCAACACCAATCACCGGTATCATCAGATACAACAACAGATACAAACACCATTCATCACCATTAAAAGCAATTTTCTCCAACACAATAAAAAAAAATAATAATCTCTGTGTCCCCATTATATTTGTGCCTTCCAAAGCATAAGGAAAACTTACACACATCCAATGCATTTCATTTCCTTTTCTCTTCATTCAAGAGAAAGAAAATCTCTTTCTAAAAAAAGACCCTACGGACATCTCACATCATCAACTAATCATCATCAGCTGATGACTTGGCATTGGAAATTCATTGTTAAGGGCAAACTCATCCCCCAACACCCCGACACAAGGAAAAAAAAGGAGTTCACATCCCACTGAGAAAAAAAAAAAAAAAAAAAAAAAAATAAAAAAAAAAAAAAAAAAAGGAGTTTCACCCTCCACTGAGCGATAGAACACCCTCCCGGTCAAGCGATACCTGAGGCAGGCCACTAGTACCCTCCCGGTAAGCAATGCCCTCGAGGCAAACCACTACTCGCCTCTTGCAATACCTCTCTGCGTCGGTTAGCAGAAATGTGCTGAGTCTGTAAGAACGAGTGGGCGCTTCTGTCTCCAAGCAAAAAATGCAATTCAAACACAGTTTCGCATGCATGAAATCTTTTTATACACACGTATATGTTAAACAAAGATGAATGCGTCTTTTCTAAACATGCGCCAAAAAAGAAAACACGTCACTTTCTGCTACTATGGGTAAAAAAAAAATGTGGTATCCCAAACCAATCCTATTACACAAAATAATTCCAAAAAATCCCCAGGACTAAAAAAAAAAAGGTTCTTTAACACTTACCCCTTCATAGCGAGAAAAAAAACTTAGAATTTGCGCAAGACACGCTAACACATACATGGGGACACCTCGGGAATGCACTCACAAACGATTCAGTTCTAACTGACTGTTCCCAGCTGTCTCGAGTCTCGAGGCATCTCACCCTGGGCAAAATGCTGAGTCCAGTTCAATTATCTTTGCTCCCCATTACAATTAACGGATGGATACTTCTCCTTATCTCTCACTTAGCAACTGAAATCTAACAATTTAACAATTTTCCAAAATTTCACAAAAGGCTTTGTCGTTCGAAACCACCGCTAAGCCACCAAATCTGTTACCCACCCTGATACCTATTACCAGCGAAGGGTATTTGATAGTTGGTATGCATTTAACCTAAGCGTAAGACAAACTGGTTACACACTCAATCTCTCCCCCCCCCCCCCCCACCCCCCCCCCTCCCCCCCCCCCTCTGCTTCCTCTCTCCTCTCTCTCTCTCTCTCTCTCTCTCTCTCTCTCTCTCTCTCTCTCGAGGTGACCACTGGCATAGCCTCCTCTCTCTCTCTCTCTCTCTCTCTCTCTCTCTCTCTCTCTCTCTCCATTCTAACAGGGTCATCAAATCCTCAGAGTCAAAGTTATATAAAATATACAATATTTATTTAACAATGGAAAGATAATAATTCAAGTCTCACAGACAAACTTACACCGTTAACCTCCCAGTATTTAAATGTCTTAATCAGTAATTAGTCACACCAATTATCTCTTCTCCAAAACACAGTCCCCTCACTAGGACACTTAGTCCCCCTCCACTAGAAACGCCTTTTACAAAGACACGAGAACATCCTCGTAAGCATACACAATTGTAAAGACAAAGTCAAAGATTAAACATCTTTACCAGATATTAAACAAGCCATCCCTTTGGCTAAAGTAAGATACACTTACCCATTACAGCCTGGAAACCCACATACAAAATAATTGAAACTTTCGCAGAGCTATCCCAGCATTCTGCCTTTCTCGCACAGACCTCTCTGTGAGTCTCTCCATAGATTTGGCTAAAGATGCCATTATGAATGGACATAGTTAGTTCACGTACATATGAACTCAGACAGAACTGGTCACAACCAGTTTCAAGAGGCACTTGAACAAGACTCCATGAACTGACGAACATTGACCCCCTTAACTATGTATCTTCGTATCACTCCATTCCAGAAATGATTTATCAGCTTTCTCAGGTCATTGCTTCAGACTGTCTCTATGGGTAGTCTGCGCATTCCAATATAATAATATATATATATATATATATATATATATATATATATATATATATAATATATATATATATATATATATATATATATATATTATATATATATATATATATATATATATATATATATATATATATATATATGTGTGTGTGTGTGTGTGTATGTGTGTGTGTGTGTGTGTGTGTGTGTGTGTGTGTGTGTGTGTGTGTGTGTGCGCGCATGTGTGTGTGCAGCTGGACGCACCCTAAAGTTATTAAATACTTTCGATTATTTCACTTAACTTTCTTTACAATATATTCCAGTCTCCGGAAATATTACGATGGTAACCTAATTTTATTTCTCTATGGTAAGAAACATTGGTTTAGTTTCAGTAATGTGTATAAATTAATTTTTTTATTTCTCTCACCAACGCTGCAGTTGCTCTTATCATCATTAGATGTATCAATTAATAAAATCTCATCTTCCAGATGAGCAATGTAGATAAATAAATTAACCAAGAGAAAAAGACATTTCTAAATTTACTACTTTATGACTTTCCATTATCATTAATGGACCCTGAATTTTCGATCGAAATGTACGTAATTCTTGATTCTATAACATGTACTTGAAACTAAACAGGTACACGACAAAAGAAAAGTTACTTTCGAACAAAAACGTAAGTCAAATTGTTCCACTTGCGATTAACTGACGTTTTCTTCTTCTTCCCTCCAGTTCTTCTCTAACTGTGTATAACAACATACACACACACACACACACACACACACACACACATATATATATAAATATATATATTATATATATATATTATAATTATATAGATATATATATATATATATATATATATATATTATAATATATATGTATATATATATATATATATGTGTGTGTGTGTGTGTGTGTGTGTGTGTGCGTGTGTGTGTGTGTATTCACACTTTTCCATCTGTCCCTGTGTTCGGAAATAGGGGAGGGATCGATATGAAAAAGAAGGATAATTCATGAATAAAAATCTCAGAAATTTATATCACATCAGTAAGCAAAAGAAGAATCATAAGTTACAGCTGTCAATTCATTTCTCTTTGATGACAGGAACGAGCGAAAGGTATTCGAAAAATAAAATAGAAAGTCATCTTTATTTGTTTATAGATCGTGATGTTTTGGCTCAGGGAAAAGTTTCAGAGGCTTCTCGGCTGAATCACAAGTAAACCTAAACACAATATGTGTATACAGGTAAATAACCAACAAACCTTTGGCCACTCCAGAACACAATTTTAAAGGGAAGATTCCTGTTTTTCTCTTGGAGGCTATAACGGATTGAGCAGTATGGGAAATGAGCTTTACTGGGTTTGTATTCTGAATATAAGGGACTCACTTTTCCCAATATCTACATATACAAAATGACATCAAATGTCATGTGTACATAATTTTACATTCACGAGTTTCTTTAATTACTTTGGTCTACAAACTTTTCCATAAACATTACAAATCTGTTACCTATACAATGGTTGAAAATACGAACTACAATCACAATATCTGGGTTTAATTAAAGTGTAGATAGCAATATTTGTTTTTGTTGATTTGATATGAATATATAGACGTATCACACATTTTCCAAGAATTTTAATCTCTTGGTTTTACTTCTATGAGACCTCCAGATATGGTTAATGATATAAAAAAAAGATTTTTTCATCATTAAACTACAAATTCTCCCTGGCATGTTCCAAATGTCAATATATGATTACTATGAGCCATCAAGAATGCAGGTTTCTGTGACGGGTTATTTGCTACTTGTCATCATAATGTATAAACACCTAAAACCTCAAAACTATTTATTCTTCATATCCCAGCTGGTGGTTTAATCTCCTCTTCCAATTTTGAGGTTCTACTCACTCTGGTTGCATTACTGTCACGAAAGAAGTCGCCAGAATCCTGAACGTTAAGCTAAAGGCCACCAGCATTATGCTATTAGATTGCAATAATAAGTAATATTATTTAACCAGTTATTAAACCATGTACATACTCTTTATAGTGGATATATATATATATATATATATATATATTATCTATATATATATATATATATATATATATATATATATATATATATACTATAAATATATACTAGATATTTATATATAATATATATATATATAATATATATATATACTATATATATATATATATATATATATATCCATGCTTTAATAACTGCTTCAATATTATTACTTATTATTTCAATTTATATGCATAACGCTCTTCTTCGGCCTTTAGCTTAGAGTTCAGAATTCTGGCGACTTCTTTCGCGACAGTAAGGCAACCAGAGCGTCAGTAGAACCTCAAAATAGAGAGAATAGATTAAACTACCACTGGATATAGAGAACAAATAGATTTGAGGTTCTAGGTGGTTTTACATTATGACAAGTACCAAATAACCTGTCACAGAAACCTGCATTCTTCATGGCTCATAGTAAATCGCATATTGATATTTGGAACTGCCAGAGAGGATTTATAGTTTATTGAAGAAGAAATCGAATTTTTTTCAACCTTTACCTTATCTGGAGGTCTCACAGAAGTAAAACCAAGAGAGAGAGAAAGAAGAAGCAGTTATTAAACCGTATGTAATTTTATTACACAAATATGTATACGTATATATGTATGTATGAATGTATGTATGTATGTATATATGATGCATGTATACATACATACTACATACATACATACATATATAAACACACACACGCACACACACACACACACATATATATATATATATACATATATATATATATATATATATATATATATAGATATATATATATATATATATATATATATATATATATATATATATATATATATAGATATTATATATATATATATATATATGTATGATATATATATATATATATATATATATATATATATATATATATATATATATATATATATATATATATATATATATTATATGATATATATATATATATATATATATATATATATATATATATATATATATAAATATTTACATAACCACCAACATCACTATAAAACTTTTACTTTTGAACAGTTATAAATGATGTTTCTTAAACTATTTTAATATTTCGATTGCACGAAGATATGGAATTCCTAGACAGCAAGGATAAAACAAGATTTAAGAGAGCTCTAGAATATTATAACCAACTTCCAACTATTTTGGTGTGAATATCGTTCATCATTTTGATACTCAGGTTCCAAAATGCATCGTATTTCTACAAATATTGTCCATGGACGTCTAAGAGCCTGACATTTCCTATCCCCCACTTGCAATAAAATACAAATAACGACGTAGGGGGTAGAAATTGTTTTTCTTTATCCCGAAAGGTAATTTTCATATAAATGTCATGGAGATAGGGCCATAAGCAATTACTTTCTTATTGGGGGTGACAGTATATGGAGAATATCTTGTGAATATTAGAGAAATACTTCCACCAAGGTTAGGTGAAAATGACTATAGATCGAGGCACTCCTATTTTGATGTATTTTCACGGAGCATTGAACAATCACACATCTCTCTCTCTCTCTCCTTATCCAAGCTAACACTCACGAAAGGCGTCTAACAATTAAGTACTTAATACAGTTTAGGTTAGCAATACTGCATTTCTCATCTCTCTCTCTCTCTCTCTCTCTCTCTCTCTCTCTCTCTCTCTCTCTCTCTCTCTCTCTCAATGAGTCACTATCAATATTCAGAAGTAAATCGTTTTCCACAATTAATGTTTTTATTGAAAATTACCGCCTAATAGTTTATTAACTTAAAGACATTTTAACTTTAACTGAGTATGTATGTGTATTTATATATATATATATATATATATATATATATATATATATATATATATATATATATATATATATATAAATGATCGTTAAAATTCTCTTAAAATATATTGTCGTGATATGAAATGAAATATTCCTGGAATCATTAGAGTTGAGGATCATAATGATAGACTTGTTACCTGATTTCGACCCTCAGCGTTGCCGGGGAGACATATCATACCGAATAATGATGGTGTGAGTAAAAGAACATTAAGTCTCGTCTTACAGGTTTATTATTATTGTTATTATTATAATCATATCAACTACACTAATGACCCCCTCATTAGTGATAACAAGCAATGCAAGCATGATCAGCCGGTACGTACACGCCTTTCATGCACAGATGTAGCTATGACAACTAAGAAGTACGGTGCACCTTTCATAAACAACTTTTCTGAGCCTGCTTCGGTCGAACCTTTGATACCAATAATTTCTTAAAAATGGGGCATTGAGGAGAACGATTTTCCTTTGTATAAACATTACCATTGAAATGTTTGCATTTACAATCTCTCTCTCTCTCTCTCTCTCTCTCTCTCTCTCTCTCTCTCTCTCTCTCTCTCTCTCGAAGTAGGGGTCACATGATAATGTCTTTACATCTGCATGAATCATTACTATTGGCTGTCATTACAATCATCAAGGAAATTATTACGCTAATAAACAGTTTATCTTCCGGAACTGCTAAGTAATCTTATCAAGACCATAAATATTTTCAAAACTAAAATGTCATCAAATTTGTACCTACAACTCTAGAGGTAAGTGTGAAGGATAAAATTCTTGGAAATATGAATATCTTTTTTTTCAAAACTTCCGGTGTATACTGATTCCTGACTGATTTCTTGACTTTAGAAAATGATTAATAGATTTGTATTTACCTATGCTTTTCTTTAAAAACCAGTAAGTCATATCTCTCTTTATTTAGTTTTGAATTTTTCCGTTTCATACTAAAGAAAATGGTATTTCTTATACAACAGCTGCTTTCTTTGTGTCAAAATTCATCCTTAATAAACGGGATTGCGTCAGACAATATGTTACCGACGTATTGTTATATACATTCCAGGAAATTTCCTTTGTTACATGTGAGAAAAAAAAAAAAAAAAGAAATAAGGGGCCTCCTGGGAGAAGGGACTAAAATCCCTGTTTCCTAACAAAGGCTAATTATTACTTTTTTATGAGGAGATACTGAGGGGTCTTGAATTTCGTTGAACTAGAGCTGACTGGTAATGGTAGTGAGGCCTAATGTCTATCCTTTCTTGGGATGGTCTTTCATTACTTTATCATATCGTCTGCCCTCACATCTCTTTTGAACAATTGTAACTGTTACTCAGACATTGTAGTGTGAAATCTCTCTCTCTCTCTCTCTCTCTCTCTCTCTCTCTCTCTCTCTCTCTCTCTCTCTCTCTCTCTCTACAAAATCCTTTGTTGTTAAAGAATTGCCATGCAAAATAACGAGATAATATAGATATGAAAACAAACTGATATATTCATATACTAAAAGATCAGTTCAGGCAACTTATAAAATCTATAGTTTTTAGGTTTATACATTAATAGTTATTTATACAAAACTTCATTTTAATAGCGATAAATATCCGTTATCGATTATCATGAAAGTCAATGATAAATCAATGATATCGACTGAGAATATTTACCGTCAGCTATAAAGAGAGAGAGAGAGAGAGAGAGAGAGAGAGAGAGAGAGAGAGAGAGAGAGAGAGAGAGAGAGAGAGGGCATTGTTGTCATCGCTTGGACTGGCATGGAGACCATTTGATAGTTTTACCTTAACACAAAAGAAAGATTTTTGGGAATTAGAAATTTTGCAAAATGTGGAAGCCGATGCTATGTAACTCGAAATCCACAACAGAATAAACGTTCCTGGTTAAAGCGGAGATTATGAAAAGGTACCAAATCTGATACTTTCTGGCAAAATGGTCTACATCACTTTCAGTTTTTTGTAAAAGGGGACCTTCACAACAGCAGCTTTTCTCTTCAAGAAAACTGACTGATCAGGGAAATATTTCAATAACGACAAAATGGCAGAAGGAAGGGCCATTTTTACTATTATCTCCGGGGACATATGAAAATTCAGCATCAATATTTAGTTTATGATGACATTAGATTATATATATATATATATATATATATATATATATATATATTATATAGAATATATATATATAATATATATATATATATATATATATATATATATATGTATATATATATGAATAACTTGATCACGAAGTATATAAAACGTGATGCTATGTATAAATAAAAGTTTTTTTTGCCACGAAGGAAAAAAATGAAAAAGCGAGTTAGCCGAGTACTTTCGGTCCTATTCGGACCCTTTACCGAATAGGACCGAAAGTACTCGGCTAACTCGCTTTTTCATCTTTTTCCTTCGTGGCCAAAAAACCTTTATATATATATATATATATATATATATATATATATATATATATATATATATATATATATATATATATATATTATAGGCCAATGTTAGTGATTTACATATGTCAGCTTTCCTCGCTTGGAGACAAGGCGCACCCAGAGAGTGCCGTAGAAATAGCTTCCTTGAATAAAGGAAATCCATGTGTGTGCATTTTTGGTAACTGCCCGACTGTTGCCACGGGCGGTTTTGAGGCGTGGTGGGTATGTACATTCGTTTGTACGCATATCACAGGTCCGACCGTTCAAGGCACTTGAGGGAAAGACACATTCCTTTGTGATAAGAAGAAAGACGGTCGAGAGGACGCCAAGTGGCAGGGGAAAACCCATTTCAAGGTATGGCACATTTTTAAATGTCTTAGAAAACAGTTGCCTTTGAGAGAGAAGTGTGCAGTGTATACTTTTATTTAATATTGTGGAATAGGAAATATAATGAAAATATTTTTGTTACAGATGGGTTCCATATCATGGTACTAGAAATGGAATTCTCTAAACTTGACTATTACAATGTAGCAGTTGACATTTTGAGCCTAGGAGTGATTACTTTGACTAAACCAGGAGAGTGGAATGATAACTTGTAGTTTTCTTTGTTGCGCATACTTGGGTTTTTATCATTATGACTTATTAATAATTTTGTTCTATTTTATGTTCATCTGCTTTGGGAAATAAATAGTGTATTTTTGTATTTATGTGAGCTTTTTAGCCTAGTGACATGCTTGCAGATAGAGGGCGCCTGCTGCCAACAGGTAGGGGTTGTCAATTCGTGTAGTTTTGTCAAAATGGGGGGTTATATATATATATATTATATATATATATATATATATATATATATATATATATATATAATATATGTGTGTGTGTGTGTGTGTGTGTGTGTGTGCGTGAGTGCGTGTGTGTGTGTGCGTGTGTATGATGTCCCCCTTATTATAACAAAGTCACGAACACACACACACAGACACAGACACACACACACACACACACACACACACACACACATATATATATATATATATAATATATATATATATATATTATATATATATTAATATATATATATATTAATATATTAAGTAGGTATATTTATGTTTCAGTGTGTGAGGTATGTGCAAGTATACAACCGGTCTTTTGCTGATGTGTGAAAGCAAAATTAAAATTATGTTGGTGTTAATTCCCCAAAAGTTTGCCAAGAGAAACATGAGAATATTGAAGACTGGCTCATCATTTCAATCTGCCTCCCTAGAGTTCAGCCTGATATTAAGCTGAAAAACCTATACGTTGAAGTGGTAGGTTATGGCAGGGGAGTGGCAAAGCCTAAAATAAGAGCAAAATCGTCTGCAAAAAGATCTTTCCATTATTTGCAACAATATTAAAAAAAATGAGAAAAGACTAAAGCAATCTAATTTCCTAGAGACTACAATTAACATCAAACAAGAACTGTAACAAACATCCAGTAAGTGGCTTATAACGCCTAGGTCACGTGGTTTGTAGACAATGCTTGCATATTCATTCAGTAATAAGAAAAAAAAAGTTAAAGTGAGAGACGGGTTTGACGAGATTTCTTGTTCATAGGGACGGTACATACCGTCCAAGATCTCTACCTCAGGTAACTTCATTTTGCATACGTGAATACGAGCCAGTAGCGAAAGACGCTGACCTCCGTCTGTAAGAGGAATGTGTATAAGTGGAATTTTTTTACTTGGTGACTGTCGTTGCTACATAGAAGAAAAACTGTATGAATAAACGTTGCTCCTATTACATAGGAATCATTATGGGTAACCAAGCCAAATGTTTAATGGATATCCACTTTGAATATCCTGGAAACTTTACCAAGGCAGCCAGAAGCAACTAGTATCGAGCATGCAGTGTATGAAACTAGTATCTAGTAGTTTTCTGTATTTATACTAGCTGAGAAAAACCAATTAGACACCAAAAACTTATTTTTTTCGGAAACAATGTCCTCTTATGGATCTAAGGCGATCATCCTGCTATCATTGCACTTACACTACCCTTGAAACAATCCAATAGGGTAATACCTAGCTGGAAGACGATAAAAATAGTAAATAAGTGATACGTAAACGAGGGTTACGGAGAATGAGGAAATGGGGAAAATGAAGATAAAACTGGAAAGAAAAATCCCCTTCCAGAGTATCTCTTCACGCCAACTTATATTCTCTCGCGTAGCATTTCATGAATTCGTGCATTTTATCACGACTCTTTCAAACGCAAAATTGATGACAAAGGTTTCTTCGCGAATCGAGATAATGGATTATAATCACAGCTCTGGACGGAGGAAAGAACCGAAAATGAAGACTCGGCACAAGATGGAAGAAACGTAATACTCTTGCCTGGTTTATGAAGTCTTGCGGCTTCGTTCAGAACTGCAATAGAATATATACGGAAACGTGAGCGTTATTCATCCTTTTATTATTTCTCATAGTTTTTATTTATGCGTTTCAAAATATACTCGATAAATAAATATATTGCAGTCAGTTGTTAAACACATTTCATTATTATTATTATTATTGTTTTATTGTTATTGTTATTGTTATTGTTATTATATACCTCGGACTCATTCGAAATGAAAAAAAATATATTTGTATAATAACACGTACACACACATTCTCGGATGGTAAATGTCACAGCATATTGTGGTTTCTAAACTATGCCATGGACTGAATCCTCACAAGGAAAAAGGCAAATTATTTATAGTAAACCCTGGGTATAAGTTTTCTGGCCTCTTGGTGACTCCGTCCTACCCACCTCTCCTGCCAAACGTATAAATAATGCTTTATGGGCCTTTTATCATTACACACACACACATGCAAGCAAACACATACAATCACACACACACACACACACACATCACACACACACACACACACACACACACACACACACACATATACATATATATATATATATATATATATATATATATATATATATATATATATATATATATATATATATATCACACACATATGCATTAGAATGTGCGTGCGAACATCAAGGGATTTACCAACTCCTCTGTCAATTGTAACTACAATCTTCATTTTCGATGTTATTATATAAATCTGCCAACTAAAAAGGGCAAGTAATATCAGGAAACTAATAAAAAGAATAATTTCTAAATATATTGTTCATTCTTAAATAATATATTTATAACTATGAATGTCCTATGCTTAAAATACCACAGACACACTGACACACACATATATAATGGTATGTCTGTATGTATGTACGTATATATAGATGTGTATGTGTTTTGATTTCAATTTATATTAATTACTGGGTCTCTAGACGTTGTCTTTACCGATAGTTAATATGTATACGAGATAACAATAATATGTTTGCTCTTTGAAGGCATGATATTTACTTCAGTGACACATACAATTATTCTACACTAGGTGCTTAAGGTTATTATCAAATATTGTTTTTAGAGCAACGTGCCCAACAGCAGAGTAATGTTGATGATAAAGTTTATTTTGAGGAGCAAAATTATACGTGTGCTTTTCCAGAAGATTGTTTACGGCAACGTGTTATTTATACTCCCAGTGTGTCATTCCAATCTCGTTTATTTTTTTCAGAATTACTCAATTTCCACCACTCTTAACAAAGTTGAAAGTGGGGTATTTTAGCCAACTCTTTTCCTCTTTTAACTGTGTACATTCCAGAGCTGATGTTTTTAGCAATTCTCTTTGATTCAAGTTTTTTTAAAATACCTTTAAATCTTTGACAGTTGAAATGTTACGATTCTTAAAGGAATCCCGTTTCAGTAGTTATTTTACTTTTTTCTCTTTACTTTTGTTGCCAAGTTAACTACATTGAGATAACTGATTGATCGAGAGAGAAAATTAAATGATGACATTTTTCAGCACTGATAAAAACATTACTGTATTCCACCCAACGAAGTGAGTTCATGACGCGAATTATAAAAAGAAAAAAAAAAGGAAAACACTGACGACAACCATAGCCGCCAAAATAAAAAAAGAAAATTTTTTTATATTAAAATGCTGCTGAATTTTCGATTGCCGAGTGGAAAAATAACAGTTAATAGCGACTATTTTCTGAATTTCTTTGTTGAAAAAGAAAAATAAACCTTTATATTTCTTTTCCGGACTTTGTAAAACTGGGGCGGAAATATCGCTTGTCCATTTTTCTCAATGCCAAGAATTCCGTGGTTTGTTGAGAAAGAAAAAACAAAAAAACAAAAAACCGGAATGATTTTTCTCTTAGGAAACTGAAGCAAATCGTTTACGTCCAGTAATTAGCTCATGTAAATGCCATGGAACAAAACCAGTTCCTAACTTTTTTGTGCAATTTTCTTATTAATTATACTTGAACGTGTATTTTATCTTCAGGATAACCGCATTATCAAAGAATCTTCGCGTTCAATAGTTCTTTTGAACAAGAAAATAGAAATCATCAAGGGTAATCTTAGTACGACATATGATCTTTGCTATAATGGAATTGGAAAATATTTTTTGACTAACTCTCTCTCCCTTTCTCTACCTCCCTCTCTTTTTATCATAAACAATATATATATATATATATATATATATATATATATATATATATATATATATATATATATAAATATAATATATATATATATATATATATATATATATATATATATATATATATATATATATAAGCAGAAGCTACGAAGGAAAGTGAAACGAAGGAATACTGCGAAGCCTTTCGACTCAATGTCCTTCACTTAGCAGAGTGAATCACGTTCCAAATTTTCGTGATTCACTGTAGTACGCGCGCGCACATATACACACACAAACACACACACAGATATATATATATATATATATATATATATATATATATATATATATAGTATATATATATATATATATATATATTCATTTATTCATTTATATTCATATTGTGACGAAGTGCCAAGTATCTGGTTACTACACATACCAATCATTGAATATTACCTCACCACAGCCAGACACCTGAACCTTCATTACAGGTAAAATACGACTGAATACTCGAAAGGCAACAGTGATCCATTATACAACTTACCAGTATTACAGAAAATCAAACAAAATTCATTAAAACAGGTGTGAGGTAATCTTATATATAATTGAATTATTTAATGGGCATCACTCCATCAGCAACTTTAAAAGTCTAATTACTTTCCTGATTTAAAAAGTCTAAGTATTTCCCTTGTTCTCACTCACTTCAATTAAATTGAAGGAAAACAGCTCAATTACCACTCTATGTTTCTACCTAAAAAAATTAAATATACTGGTGAAAAAGAAAACACTTATTAGAATTTTAGATACAAATAATTTATTATTAAACTCAAAATATATAAGTGAAATTCACAATCTCAGGTAAATTTACTGTTACTTAAGAACACCACAAGGTTTAATTAATTCTTGAATTAATTGAGTGAAATGAAATAAAAATTAATTTATCATTATAATCAAGAAAATCAATTAATCAATGAATTAAATTATTCAATTGAAATTCTAAGCGTTAGGTAATAATTAAAATTTGGAAATTAATTCCAAGTGCTAAACAACACTAAAACTTGAGAAGAATTCTAAGTAAATGCAAATGAATTCCCAAGTGTTAAATTCAATTAAATATGCAACGATTAATTAATGAAAACAATTAAGTTAATAAAATTGTGATTGCAAATGAAAGCCCAGAAAAATGTGGAAAATATCAAAATTGCAAAATAAAAGCATTAATCACACAAAACAAAACAAAAACGCACTTCAATAAGAAAAATGGATAAATGCAAAACAAATCACTTCAATAAGAAAAATGGTTAAATGCACAAAAACCCACTTCAAAAGAAACAAACACAAAACATAAAATTTTGCAATGTATAAAAATTGAAATTGTTTCACCAAACCACTGTAAATATTTATTAAAGTTTCACCAAATCTTTAAAGTTTCGCCAAACCTTTAAAGTTTATTAAAGTTGCAACTTTAAAATTGTAATAACACATTACCTGGGTACCAATTGTTTTTATCTGCTGCAGCTAGCTCCAAAATTTCACCATAAACAAAAAAAAAAAAAAAAAAAAAAAAAAAAAAAAGAGGGGCCGCTACACATTTGTACAAGGTTTGTTCAGATTCCACAACAAGCACTAAGTAATATTAAATAACTCTAAGAAAATCTAAAATTTTCGAACGACCTATTAATAAGCATACAATCTTTAAGTTAATGTGAAATACAAAATGGTACGGGAGAGAGAGAGAGGGGATGAGGATCTCTTTACGTCACGTGTTCAGAGTTCAGAATGAATTCTCTCTCTCTCTCTCTCTCTCTCTCTCTCTCTCTCTCTCTCTCTCTCTCTCTCTCTCTATCTCTCTCTCTCTCTCGTCTCTCTCTCTCTCCCCTTCTCCTCCCCCTCTCCTCTATGAAAGGCAAAATGATCAGTGGACCTCGCCCAAAATGGTTTGGGACGAGATACAGCTAAAATCGTAAAAATTCTCTTTCAAAACAATAAGTAGAAAGAAAGTGAGATTACAATCATAACTAACATTTATTTTTACATGATTTAAGACGATAAAAGTCTTTTAAAGTAAAAAGATTTGATTTTAGAATCTTCTCGAGTGAAATTAAGTCTCGTCATTTCCTTGAGTGACGTCATAAACATACGAGTCAACTAATTCTCTTTTGATAAATAGAGATATAAGAATTAATTTACTAGAAATATTAGATAGTTTTCTATATAAACACATCTCTAACTACTTATATGAAATGAAAGGCATCACACATTATGTGAAACGTTTAATGCTTGCGAAAGATGGTGCAATCCTTCCACGCGATTGCTTGGCAAAGAGGCATGCATGAAACAAGTACGAGCATAGCATGTTTACGAAAAAAAAAAAATAAAAAATAACCGGGCGGCCCCAATAAATGACAGCTATTTTCCTGCTTCTTTTTCTCTTTTCATATTCTATGTTATCTTAACTTTTAAATTATGTTATGCGAAATCTGAACATAAATTATTAGAGCATACTAACTCTAAGCTAAATAAGGAATCTGAAAATATTGCAAACAATTTTACAATACTTCATACAGTTAAAGAGAGGATGATACACATTACGAAAGAAGCAGCATATAAGAATATATATATATATATATATATATATATATATATATATATATATATATATATATAATATATATATATATATATATATATATATACATAATGATGGGTGTGCGCGGTTATATACTTCACGATGCTTATTCTGGCCAATTCTAGTGATAAATTATGGAAACTAATTATATATATATATATATATTATATATATATATATATATAATATATATGTGTGTGTGTGTGTGTGTGTGTGTGTGTGTGTGTGTGTGTGTGTGTGTGTGTGTGTAGGTTTGTATATGTATACGTGTATATATAAATGTGTATATTATACATACATACATATATACATCATATATATATATATATATATATATATATATATATATATATATATATATATTATATATATATACTACAATAACATATTTATAATAATTTGTACTATATATATATAATGCACTTGAGTGTTTACCTTATTATAGTCAATTTCATTGATAAAATATGAAAATAATGTTCATCATAAAAATTTCTATTTTAACAACGTACTCAGTCATAAAAAAACATATAATATACTAACGTGTTCAACTACCAACACGTTGAAATTTCTAGCATAGAGAAAATGTCATTCGGTAATTTTTTAGTCATGGGTTCAACGAGTCTGATATTTATACCTAAATCATATTTTCATCTTCAGTCACCAGATCTCCGTCTGAGGTATACGCTAATTTAATTCGCTCTCCGTTGGCAACACAGACCAAATTAAGATTCTATTATTGAAGCAAATGAATATTTTATTCATTCGTTAGATATTACAATTTAATGTGTGTGGGCTGTTGCAAATACTTCACTCGATTTATTTCCGTCAAATGCGAAAATATTGTTGAATAATTTTAGAGATAACTATTAATTTTATGGATGAACGTTATTTTGTAATTTGTTCTTTGTTATTCTACTCACTCGGATGATAACAAATGTATCTTATTGCCTTCGTATGGCCAGCGGTATAATACGAATTTATTACTTCGTATATATTTACCCTTGTCACAGCTTTTTCAATGTCTTAATATCCTTTAAGTTAACAAATATTCACTTTACAAAGAGAATCAATAATCATGCTGCTATTATTTGTTTATAAAAACTGTTGAAGTAAATGCTTGAATTCCAAGTAAGTATTTTGAATTTAATAATCTGCATTATTATCTTAAATAATAAATACGAATTATAATATCGGTCATTCTAATAACAACATATTTTAAAGCATACTTTCGTTGGCGAAAATTACTGGTAAAGAAATTATACAACCAATGACGAGGAAGTATTTATAGTGTACTATATTTATAAAGCCTTTCTTCGAGACATACTTTCTGATTATCTCATATTTTGAACTCTTAATTAAAATATTATATCCAAGAGAAAGTCTAATTAAGAAAATATTAAGTCAGTGCTTTTTATCCGAGAAAAATACGCACATTTATTATCCTTTTACTTTACACTATGTGAGTGAAAATAAGTCATGCTATTGCCATAAGCACGTCAGGCGACACGGGCAAATCCACAAAAGAAACTTTATAAGAAAATCACCGAATGTCAGTAGTTGAAATAATATATACATTAGTCACTGGTATCTCCAGTCGCGTTGCACTGCACAAATGGAAACAAGCAACATAGGGCATTTTCACGTAAAATGCTATGCTCGCTCAGATCTTTGCCAATAAATATATAAGGAATTTATCGCTCCACCAGAATCTCCACAGATCTTAATATATATGATATATATATATATATATATATATATATATATATATATATATATATATATATATATATATATATATATATAATATATATATATAATCGATTCAGAAAAGTAGATGTAGATGTGACACTATCATTCTGTATCGCACTACTAATAAGAAAAATTAACACAAATAATTCTAAAAAAAAAAAAAAAAAAAAAAAAAAATACCATCTGCGGCATTTCCATGTCTTTTTTTTTATCTACTGATTCAATTCACTTTGTTATGTTTCACTCGTGTGTGTAATTACTTCGTTTCACATCGTATTCCTCGATCGTCTGCGTTTATTAATGATATTTCGACCAAAATTTATATAAACAATGAAGGAAATATCAAAAGAAATTAGGAAATCTAATGGAATGTGCATAATTTAACTAGTGAATCATAATGTATCGTAACCTAAATTACCTTTCGATATTACTGACCAGGAAAGAGTTCTCCTTTGTACAATGCACTTGAAGAGTTATTCAAATATCAT
>NC_061089.1:77823361-77828361 GCF_015104395.2 Macrobrachium nipponense
AATATGACGGCATTCTACGAATTCACATCTTCATAAAGGAAGGTTCGGGAAAAGTCCGAAACGATGCGATTCAGAAACAGATCACGTTTACTAATCAGACACTCAAAAGGAATTGCTCTGAAACTGCAGGAGTGAGACAAAACAAATGACAACTGCAGGATGTAGTCATCTGTGGAGCAGTGTATCCAGTGAGACGGCCAACCAGTTGTCTTTTCGACTTCGCCGCAGTCATGTGTATTTTTTGGCATTGGATGTTGTGGTGACTTGACGGCGATTGTCTGGTGATGTACTACATCCTCTTTGACAGTAGAGACTGTCTTGACGTCTCTGTAGAGATGGTTATTTTTGTGTGTGGCGCTGCCGGAAGTTCTGGTATTACCTTTGAGGTATTGTTGTTAATGTTATTTATACTGTGTATGTAATTAAATTTCTTATTATTGTTGCTGTGTGAATTAAATAATTCTTTATGCTGCTTTGGTGATTTATCACTGTTATTATTATGCTGCCTATTTTTGAGGTTTACTGATTTAATCAATTGAATATGTTATTGTGCATGATGATTGTTTATTTAGTGTGGAGCAAGTGTATGGCTCAGAAATTGATTTGTTATTTAAATGTATATTTTGAATTGGATGTTCATTGATTTTTCACTGCTGCTGTTAAGTATTTATTTTTGTTTATGAATGTTTGTTGTTCTGTCTGAGAATATGAATTATCTAATGATTCATTTATTTGACTTTAAATGTTAATGATCATTTAATATAGTTTCGTCGCCTAGAACCTGTAGTCATTTGTAAATATGTACATATATATGTAATAAATTAGATTTAAGGCTTTTCTGACTTATTTTCACACCCTCTCTGTGGTATGTCTGTTCCTCAGGCCACTCCATTCCCATATTTTAATTTTTATTGAAAGAACCTGATGAACCATCAACGGTTCATAACAAATATATATATATATATATATATATATATATATATATATTATAATATATATATATACATATATATATATATAAACCTCAAACGCAGGGTAACGCATAGGTCCTCTGTGAAATTACTCCACTCAAGCTTTTCCTTTGTGTTATCTTCCACAAATAGCCACTACTGTCTAGCCTGACTTCTCGTACTAGATATCTTTATATATATATATATATATATTATATATATATATATATATATATATATATATATATATATATATATCTATATATATATATATCGGCAATCAGCAGGGTCCATCAAACACATAAAAAAGTCCATGGTTTATTACAAAAACGTTTCGCACATAACTCAGTGCATCTTCAGTCTGTAAAATTAAAACATACTCATTAAAAAAATTATAAATAACATTAAAAAGAAAATAAAAACATCAAAAAATTGAAAAACTTAAGAATTAACTTTACTTTAAAAAACCATCACAAGAATGTGTCAAAAGTAAAAGATAGACCCAGTGCCTAACAACCTGTTAGAGAGGAGAAGGAAGAACGAATGACCAAGACTGCAGACCCACCCAAGACTTCAGTTATGCTAGATATAGAGAAGCAGCAGATACGTTGGAGTTTAAAGATGGAACCAGCCGTTTAATGTATAAAGACTCAAGGGTGGTGAGGTAGTTACTGTGGCTTGTACCACCAATAATAGAAAAATGTTTCTTATCAACTTGAATTCTGCATATGGACGCATGGTTCCTAATATTAGAGAATTCAGGTTTGCTAATTCTCTGTCCCGTTCTGAAACTATATCCCAGGTGACTGCAATATCTCATCTGCAACAACCTTCGGCAAGAACCAACATAAATACCGGGACATCCCAGGCACTTAAATTTGTAAATAATGTTGGATCTCATGAAGGTCGGCAGTTTGTCTTTGTGGTTGAAAAATGTGCAAGTCTTAAGAGGATTGATAGGGATAAGATTCATATTAAGGCAGCCAAACTCTAGTTCGATAATGCGTTTCACTTCACTTAAGAACTTATTATCTGAGATAAAAGGGATGGTAGCGAATAGCTTCTTCTTTTCTACGTTGTAAGAGGGAGTTGGCTTAAAAAATGTTTTTGAAAGCAATCTGTTAATAATCTTATAAACCAAATTTTCTGGATAAGAGTTCTGTGAGAAGAAACTTACACAAAAACTCTATTTCATTGTGAAAAAGTGACCAGCTTGAAGAGTAACGGATAGCCCTGTAAACCATATTGTAAATGGAGTTAAATTTAAAATTCTTAAAACATGTACTATAAAAATTATTGGCAAGTCCCGTGTACGATTTTTTCCTGTATACCGACGTGGTAAATTTACCATTATCTCTACTGACTTTAATGTCTAAGAAAGGCAGAGAGTTGTTACTTTCATTTTCCATAGTACATTTCATATTTTGATGTTGTGTGTTGATATAATCAAGAAACATTTTACTTTGCCAGGGCTCTTTGAATAACACGAAAGTGTCATCGACATATCTTCTAGAGTATGTGGGCTTACACACATCTGGTCATACGTTCTTCCTTCTCCTCTCTAACAGGTTGTTAGGCACTGGGTCTCTCTTTTACTTTTGACACATTCTTGTGATGGTTTTTTAAAGTAAAGTTAATTCTTAAGTTTTTAAATTTTTTGTTTTTATTTTCTTTTTAATGTTATTTATAATTTTTTTTAATGAGTATGTTTTAATTTTACAGACTGAAGATGCACTGAGCTATGTGCGAAACGTTTTTGTAATAAACCATGGACTTTTTTATGTGTTTGATGGACCCTGCTGATTGCCGATATAATATCTCGTCTGGAACCTTTATATATATATAATATATATATATATATATATATATATATATATATATATATATATATATATATATATATATATATATATATATATATATATTCAATTGGAGGACGAAACTATTGGGCATTTTCTATGAAACTCTTTTCATTATCCTATGTGGAATAAAATTGAATTAATATACCTTCGTGTCTACGAAGATTAGCATATATATGCGTGAGCGCTTGTCAGTGTCAACATTTTCTAAGAAAACTTTTTATTTTCCTACGAAGAATACAACTGAATTAACATATCTTCGTGTCTAAGAAGATTATCAATTATTATATATATATATATATATATATAATATATATATATATATATATATATATATATATATATATATATATATATATGTTTGTGTGTGTGTGTGTGTGTATACATATTATATATGTAATATATGAGTGAGCGCTGTCAGTTTACACACTAAAAATGTACAATAATGTCCCTGTTTCCAAAGGATGATAAGCCCCTAATTTTGTAACACATATACCAAATGCATTTACAAACCAAGTACTTATTGACTCCCATTATAGGTTATTTGTTCCTAGAAAAAATTATTTAAGAGCTCTGAAGGTGACACCATCAGCCCACGGTAATCCTGGGCTATCTCTGACCTTTTTTCCTGGGCACTCATATTAACAGAAGTATACTTATATGTTTTCGTTAGAATATTAATTAGAAAGGATCAACACATAGCAAAATAAAAATAAAAATCGTTCGTTATGGAAGACTCTCTCTCTCTCTCTCTCTCTCTCTCTCTCTCTCTCTCTCTCTCTCTCTCTCTCTCTCTCTCTCTCTCTCTCTCTCTCCTAAGCGGTTTTAATGTGTATGGTTAAGTTATTTTCATATAGGTATAGCAATTATCTGCGCATTTAGTCATTTACAACCAAGGACATTAGATATCCTAAGAGTTTCTAACTGTAACAAGTATGTATATTACGCGAGTAATAAGATAATTAAAATCACCATCTACATTTGGAAACTTAATATAATAATAATAATAATAATAATAATAATAATAATAATAATAATAATAATAATAATAATAATAATAATAATAATAATAATAATAATAGAGCATAAATTATAGAGTTTTTGTAATCAGACTCAACAAAATGCATTTTTTGTAGTCAAAACCTGATTAGACTTTCCGTATTTTCTCGGCGAATTCTAAAACGAAAACGATTAAAGCCTGGAAGGGGTATCAATTAGGAAAAGCTTTACACCAGAGGCTCACAAAGTTCAATTCAGAACAGTAGAGAAGTGAATGAAGGATATTTTTGACAAAGACATAACAATTTAATGATTCCTCAAATTTCCCTACAATAACTATAACATAATTCCTACAGTAAAATTTTACCAAAGGTTTTTCCCTGAAAGGAGGAGGGAATCCCAAGCACCAGACATATCGGGACCAGACATTAACCCGAACGGCAGCAAAACTTAAATTCTCCGAAGCGTATCCTGTGCTTCTCAGACTTTAAAAAGTCTCTCCATCGGAAGGTGAAGTGAGAATTTATTTGAACGAAAATCAAAGCCCACCTTCGCCTCCTCTTGTATCTCAATTCCATTACATAGTCAAGGTACCTCGTCCTTCAAGCTTTACCATTTGCATTGTTTGAAAAGTAAACTCAAGATTTTTCCTTCGCTGATTGTCGATTAACAGCGCTAGCGATTCCGGGAAATGTGTGAATGGTGGAGTCATGATTGGAGATCAAAGAGGAAATGCCGACCCTTTGAACACTGCTGTATTCTTCGCAGGATTGATTTCGTAAAACAGAATAGCTCGAAATATAATGGATTCTGTTTGTGGGGTTCATGTTGAGCACCAATGCGAAGTAAAAATAATGCTCAGATACCCAAGAGAATTACGAAGCAATAAGTAGATGACAAAATGTTCTCCCTAACTTAACTAGTATAACTCAAGTTCTTTAACTAATAATTGGTTCCGAAACAAGATTTTGGTAATTAACAGTTACGGTGAGAAACCTCTTTAAATCCTTATATTTATAATTTATTTCGATATTTGAAATTAGATTTTGGTAATTAAGAGTTAATGTGACAAACCTCTTTAAATCCATAGATTTAGAATTTAATTCGATGTCTAAGATATTGTTAACCGTGTAATGACAAAATTCAATTAGATAATTTTGTATTACTTTTAGGCTGAAATCTTTTATATCTA
>NC_061089.1:77833361-77855861 GCF_015104395.2 Macrobrachium nipponense
CTTGCCTGGTTTATGAAGTCTTACGGTGAAAGCTTGAAAATGAAAAACGATGTAAGTTGGGTGCCTTTGTTCGGAACTGAAACAGATTATATACGAAACCGTGAACATTTCTCAACCTTTATTATTTGTCCATATAATTTTATTTTTTGTATTATTCCAAGCAAACTCGGCGAACGGTAATATTGTAATAACTTATTAAACATATCTTTAATATTCTAATCTCCAAACCTCCTTCATAAAAAATGTAAGAATACGCTAAAACAGATTCATATAGCCAGGTGGTGATAGATAATGATAATCTTTGTTCTAATGTTCGAATCCTCGCCGGCACAAAAGACACTTATTATTTATAATACCAATCAGGTTTCAAAGTCATGAAATAAAGTATAAAGGAATAAACCATTCTCTTTGCAATGAAAGTAATTAGAAGACTGCAACCTAACACAAAAAAATGGTCATTGGGGGTGTTTCATTATTATTATATTCCCATTATCATCTGATGTTTTACAACTACCAAAAGGACTAAAAAATCCTTTTTCACAGACTTTGAAGAAAGACTTTGTGATATTATTAGTTTATGTTCTCTTTAAAGCAACGTGACACATTATTAATACTTTGATGTAGCTAAATGGTTCTGCTAGAGCAACGGTTCATTTACTCTCTGTACTTCAAAAGTGTCTGGAATCATATAGTGAAATGAAGCATCTGGCAATGTCTAATGCTTCACGTAAACACAAAATTTACTGTTCGTGTTATCGCTATTGTTAGGATTCAGCTTTTTTTTTTTCATGCGCACACTTCCAAATAACGTATTAACATGCCAACAATATTTCATTGTCACATGTTTGTTTGTTTGCACATTAAACATTTGGTCTCCAGAAGTTTGTTATCCGATAGATGGTATGTACAAGAGACATATCCATATATATACAAGTGATGGTTTTTTTACAACGGCACGAGTCTTGACTGTTTAAAATTCACTTCACTGTTCCATACAACTTATCTTATACTACATCTTTTATCCTCTGCAGCTGATAAACGTGTTACAGGTTACAATCTAATCTCGTTAGTTTTGATTTCCGACACAGAGTAAATCATTGTAGAAATAAAAAAAATCAATAATTATTCAGGTAATGTCTTCCTGGGAAGATGAGTTAACTGAAGACATCACAAGAGTTCCTACTACTATATTTACCATAGTGATAAATACGGTATACAAAACAAAATGGTCACCTTTAAACATTTTGCTTGATAACTCTGAAACTAAGAAAGATAGAGACATGAAATTTCTATCTATGCTACATTTATGAGAGCGGAGAATCTGTTTCTAGTATTTCTACTATGCCATTATCTATATTACGTCTTGGAAAGGGACACCATAATGCTATTGAAAAATACAAGCGAAAGACTCTAATGGAGTATGATAACAAAGTATCCTCTCTATGTTCGAGCACTGTCTCAATGTCTTTTTTGAACCTGAAGTGAACGCAAGATTTTAGAGATGCATGGTGTCACCCTTTTGTGTGCCGAAATTCACATTCAGATGTATCTGAAGCATCGACTGTAACATTATAGTTACACCTCACATTATGATTCCACTTCACATTTGTAGCGACACAAAGCTATGCACGTAAGCCCAAGCATGTAGCATTTGCACCTGCCACGGCTACCGGACTTGCAGCCGCATTTTGTAAGCTGTTCACAACTCTCAGCAATGGGAGAGTTGGCTGTCCAGAAGACTTTCCAGTCTTCACTAACCTTTTCCCAGCCCCAGTCAACTGGACTCTGAGCTTCTGGCTGGTGCAGAATTGTATGACCACATACACAACCTCCCTGATATGCTGAACGTTTGGTGTGTTGCAGCAGATCCTGTCATACATGAGGACCACAAACCTCTCTAGAAATTTCAAATCACCATCTTCCAGGGTTGGTGAGTACTTGCTGAGTTTGGAAAAAAACTGGAGTGGGCTCTGGAAAAATGTCCCATTCTGCTATGCTCTTTTCTTCCTTTGCTTCGTACTCCAGGGCCAGCTGTGGTCCAAGCAGGTCTGAGACTGGCTTTGGCACTGCAACACTTGGTGGTGTTGGGTTTTTAAACTTGAGGGAAGCAGAAGGTACATATTTTACCCTCTCTGGCCCAAACTGTACTAGCTGATGCTCTTCCCTACGACTGTCATTGGTAGGGTGCTGGAATACCGAAATGCTGGTCCCATGAAAAGAGGTAGCAGCCATAATTGCTGAAGGGTTGTGACCAATATTGTCCATGACTGCAGTTATAAACAACCCATTCATCAAGATAGGTGGGATATTTCCAGCACCTTGTCATAGGAAATGCTCATGTCTTGATCATGAGGCATTCCTGGTCTTGGCATAGATAGCCGTGCCCATGAATACTGGAAAAGGAGTTTCCCTATCCTTTGAATGGCAATGTACATTTGCTCCTTTCTACTGCTTTGAGAAGCAGTTGTACTGCTTAGATCTTCCCATTCTTGCACTATCAAGATTTGCATTATTAAATATGACCCTACAGCTATTATGGTATTTTGCCATGTTCTGTCGCAGTGTTGCCTCTATGCCACTGACTTCATCCAGCCTTGCTGGGTCAAAGTTAAGCAGTATTTCACTAATCTCCTGGAACAATGGCCCATTGCTTTAAATCATTACATACCCATCATGTTCAGGATTATGATGTACAAAGGCAAAGGGTGAAGTTAGACCTTCATTTTTCTTGTCTTCCTGGCAAAGACAACATTTGCTTCAATCAGTCTTCCTTTTGTATGATTGAATTTACACTTGCCATCATGAGCTCTTGACTGAAGCTATCATTTAACCACCTTAATCTGAAATACACATTGCCTTATGGGATAAATGCATGGGATACAACTAGTTTCAGTCACCCTACACCTTGCCCAGTCATTCATCCAGTGCCTTTCAAGTCCCATGTGATCTGTACACCAT
Source organism: Macrobrachium nipponense (assembly GCF_015104395.2). Classification (NCBI taxonomy): domain Eukaryota; kingdom Metazoa; phylum Arthropoda; class Malacostraca; order Decapoda; family Palaemonidae; genus Macrobrachium; species Macrobrachium nipponense. Next base: position 77,836,320 of record NC_061089.1, read on the forward strand.
CCAGGTAAGTACATGAACAAGCCATGTAGATCCCAACTAACCCTTGGGTCAGCTCTCCTGCGCTGGCACCTCCTGTCAATTCAGGTGGAATGTCTAGCTAGATCTACAAACCATAAAGATGCTTTCTACTAGCTAATTATATGAGGCTATTAGACAACATTTGGGACACTAAAGTACTCTAAAGGAAAGCTATGTACAGCATAAGTAAAGCAAGATTGACCGACACTGAACCCCATGCTGAGTTAGACAGCAATTAAGTCACCAATGTGCCCTGGTTGGTGCTGACATTCACTCTTTTATACTAAAAATAAAGAGAAAACACCTCCTAAATTATATATATAAACTTGCAAACTATTATACTGAACAGGAAGACTTTTTTCCATGCCCACTGAATCCTGAGACGCAATTATTTAAGGTCTTTGGTTGCCATATTGGATGCCATCTTTCTTTATATATGCTACATGAAATCTTAACAGAAATATATACATTTTACTTTTGCTTTGTGACTGCCTAAAATATGTATAAACAAAAAAAATGCATAAAAACATGACCAGAAGCAAATGAGTCCCATGTTAATACTTGACTAACGGTCATCTTGAAAAACAGCGGCCATTTTGGAATTTTGAGTTCACATCCAGTCATTTTCAAAAAGAGGCCTATGAAGGAAATATGTACCAAACTTCATGCTTGTTTTATTAATTGAAGTGTTTTAATGAAAAAAATTATTTTACTTGCTAACCAACGTGGGGATAGAATTATATGACTGTTTTCAAGAACACTGTACAGTACAATTGCGTAGTTTATAAATTTAACATATAAAACACCCAATAAGCCAAAATCATATAACTTCCAAATACAACGAAAAAACAAAACATATTACTTACATTATAGTCATGGCATACGAACCAAGTTAATGACGGGAAAAGACACCTTTCTAATATTAAGTTCTATAAAACTGTCGATTGGCGAGTGAGATAAATAATACTTAATAGAGACCCTATTACCAAATTTCTTTGCTGAAGAAAGAAAAATAAATCTTTATATCGTTCCTGAATTTTGGAAAACTGGGGCTAAAACTTTTGCCTTTCCATTTTTCTCGATGGAGAGAAAAAAAAATCGATTTTTGTCTTGGGAAATTGAAGCAAACCTTTTACGTCCTTCCATTAGCCTATGTAAATGACATAAAGCAAGATCAATCTGAAACAAGCCATTGTCGTTTCTAAGTTTTTATGCGGTAGTTTGTTTTTTAAAGAAAAAACTTGTATTTTATCTTCAGGATAATGGCATTAACAAAGAATCGGCCGGTTCAAAAGTTCTTTTGAGCAGGGAAATCGAACGTTTCAAGAGTAGTCTTCGACAGGGTTATTTTTATTTAGAAATCGGAAAAATATTTCCAAATTTCTCTCTCTCTCTCTCTCTCTCTCTCTCTCTCTCTTTCTCTTTCTCTTTGTCTCATATATATATATATATATATATATATATATATATATATATATATATATATATATATATATATATATATATATACATATCTATATATATATATATATATATATATATATATATATATATATATATATATATATATATATATATATATATATATATATTATTATTGTATATATATATATATATATATATATATATATATATATATATATATTATATATATATATATATATATATATATATATATACGTATATATATATATATATATATATATATATATATATATATATATATATATATATATATATATATATATGTGTGTGTGTGTGTGTGTGTGTGTGTGATATATGTGCTTCTCCTTCTTGCCAATGAGTGACTAAGAGAGATATTTCCGATAAATACATATTAGATGGACTGGGTAGGTATATAATCAACTAAAGGAAAACTAAATAGCTTAGGTTTTATACAGAGAAAGGGAACATTCTAATTTTCAGGAATGAAATTATGAACAAGTAGAATAGAAATATCTGAAGCTTTAATGACGTCAACACCGGAAAACTGGAATTCCTTTTAAAAAAGATATTAAGTTTTCCTGATACCATGTACATATTACCAACTACTGAAGTAGATCTTGCGAAAGCGAACTGTATTATATTTGAATCCAAACACCATGTCTCTACGTAACACTACACCTGAATTACTTTGTTATTTCATGGACGAAAGTTTCTAATTTTTCTCATGTATATTTCATATTTTCATTGTTTTTTCAATCTCTTTTACTCTACAAACAAACAAATATTACTTTTAAACAGAATCTTTATTCATACCTTTGCTACTTTACAAAAAAAAATATCAAAATGAAATGTCTTTAGTGTTAAGTAAATATGCTAAACTGAATAATGGCCACTTGTATAATATTTGTTATGTTGTATACTGATGATTATTAATGATAGACTAGAGTGGATTTTTCCCTTTTGATTTTTGGAGAATTTAGAATTACGCACCAGGTCTCTTATTGACATTAACGATTTACTATCACCTAAGAAACACAAGTGAACCTGTTGGCATAAAGCCTGATTAATGTTTACAAACAACCGACTAAACAGGATTAGCCTTGACCTTGCGCACTTGGTCCGGTTATGTTTTTAGTCGTTCATAATAATAAAAAAAAAATAGTCATGAAATTACACTTACCAGCAATCCATCATCTCCAATTACCACCAACACCAATGATGATGAGCTGGGACTAACAGAAACGAGAGATGTAAGTAAGCGGCAGAAGATATAAAAAACCAATTTATAACCTTTAAAACATTAGTTTTATTAATAACTTATGTGTCATGTAACAGGTCGAATTATACTTAATATTAATGATAAAGTAATAAAAAAATACGCTAATCTAATAACCTTAATGTAAAAAAAACAAAAATTTAAAACGTGTTACAGAAACGAATATTAAATCATTAGTATCTTTATGATTTAATACTAAAAGTCTTCAACAGTTAATTTTGTTAGTTTAGTTGCAAATGCTATAGAAGCTTAAGAACAGCTGTAATCATATTTGTTATTTTCACGTCAATAAATTGTAAAAAATTTAGTTTGGAAAACGTTCCTTCAAGTTACCATAAAGATGATTTCAGAAAACGTAATTAGTATTGAAGGGAAAGGAAATTAATTATCTAACAAAGCTAAATTATCGATCATTCAACTATTAACATAATTCAAATCATATTATTTGGGCGAAAATTACTAGCAAAGTAATATGAGAAGAAAACAATGGATTTGCTATAAGAAATATAAGAATTTTCACTATTCTTTTGACCTATAATACCTCATTGATAATAAAACTTGCGTTCTTACAATATATACGAAAGACGACACGGGGTACATCGCCCAAGGAACATCATAAGAGGATAACCGAATGTCAGCATTTGAAAGAAAATATACATTCGCCATTGGTATCCCCAGTCGCGTTCCATTGCACTAATGGAAACAACCAATATACGGCAATTTCACGGAAAATGTTCGCTAAAATCTTCGCCAATAAATGCCACGACGGGGTAAATAGAAGGAATTTATCGCTCCGCCAAAATCTCCACCGATCTTGAAGCTAAAGGAAGTGGCAAAGGATCCAAGCCGGGATCTGAAACTGGAAATATTCCTTAAATGTTACTGAGATCTAGATGGGGAAATAATCATTATGTCGTCTCTCGTGATAAGCGTCGAATAGTTCTTGGAAATAGAATCATTTTCCTTATCTTCGTAATTCTCAGCCTTTCACATGTTATTTATAGTGAGATAAATTTTTGCTACATTTGTAGTAATACGAGACATTATCATTGTATTGCTTTTCCTTTTCGTTACAACTTTCTAGGAATCTAAGGTATTAAATACATTATTATTAATTCATTACATCAATCCTATATTAATCATATCTAAATATAAAGTCCACAATGAAATTTCCGTTACAGAGCATATTAATATGCTATGTTCTGTAACAGGAATTTCATTGTGGACTATACCAAAGTTTTATGAGTACGAAATAGCACTTTTATATTCCATATATATATATAGTATATATAATATTATATATATATATATATATTATATATATATATTATACATAATTTAAATATAATAAATATATAATATTATATATATATATATATATATATATAAATATTATATATTATATCTAATGTATATAAATATATTATATATTATATATATATATATATCTATCTATATATACATATATATATATATATTTATAGATATATATTATAATTATCCCTTCACATAGTGTTAATGTGCGTATGTTATGGGTACACACGCACACATACTCATGCAATCGCATACTTTACAATCGATTTAAGAAAGTGAGTGTTCCGAACTGCTGCAAGAGAAAACACTATACTAACACAAATTCTAAATATCTGCATCGTAAACCTCCATCATTCGCATCTAATAATCGGATCAAAATATGAATCAATATGGAAAAATATATAAAAATGAATTAGGAAATGCAATGGAATTTACATAATTCATAACACTGAATCATAATGTATCTCGACCTAAATTATTTTGCCATATTACTGGACAGAAAAGATTCTCTTTTGCACAATGTAAATCAAGAGTTTTTTTTAAACATCATTTTCCCAGCTCACCCTTCCTAATTAACTTGCAACTCTTCTAATGATGTAAGGTATTAATGAATGAATTGAAAACAATGAAAATAACGCTTATTTACGAGAGATAATTGGGATAGGGGAAATGTAGGTGGCAACAATATTTCCACACGATTTTGTTGGTACGAATTAACCATTATATTTCAGTGCAGTCATTATGACACAGTGATCGATTTAAAAATCTTTTATTATTGCAATTGGAGGATAGATGTAGGGGTATGAAGTTTGATCAGAAAGTGTAAAATACATGTATAATGCTCCTAGAAAAACAATACTAACATCTTTATATATTTTGTTTACACTGAATTTTTTTGCAGGCATAACATCTCAGGTTCCCTTAGTGTTTCACCATATTCATTTGTATCCCCATCTTCATTTGTTAACAGTACATTATGATTATGGTCTTTAATAACTAAATTAATTTCATGGTTTAGCTAGAAAATGTTGTTAAAAAGCGAACTATTAAATACATAACTGCACCCATTTAATAATAATAATAATAATAATAATAATAATAATAATAATAATAATAATAATAATAATAATAATAATAATAATAATAATAATAATAAAGTAATTTTCCGAACGAAAAGTATATAACTTCTTGATGGTGGTTGTTTACACCTTTTTCGATAAATTCAGGTTTTCTTTTGAAGACATGGTCAAATGATTAGCTATTCTATTTTCATTCAGAAAGGATTAATGCAGTTCTCAAACGGAAATCATATGAGGTTAAAAACATAAAAATAAATAAAAAAATAAGCCCATTGCGCCTCTCTTGCTAAGAAATAGCTACGCACTGAAATGCAATTCAAGCCAAGTAATATTCTAACTGTGGTGGTATACTTTACTAAAATGGAACGTAGCATAGGCAAAGTAAACACAAAATCGTTTCAACAAAACTCAAACGTTATCGTGAGGTATCACAGGCGTTAGAAACCCCAATAGAAAGACCTTAAATTTTCTCCGCAGTGTTCACTGTATCAAATATTTACAGGGATTTTCTTCTTGTAGCCCAGGTATAAACTCTGAGGCAAGAGTTACAAAGCCTTAAAAAGAAATTGAAAAAAGTCTCATCATCAAAAGAAAAATGCTGTTGTTCGGCGCGCAACTGAACCTCACTCTCTGAAAGATTCGTCATGCAGTATTTTCGTTCTGGCTGAAATGCAATCTATTCGGTATATTAAGAACTTCTAGCGAGATGGGTCATTCAGACTAAAGAATGGACAATGTAATTATTACAAATTCTATATATCGAACAATTTTAGATGCTCCTTCACGAAATGAATATGAAAACTATGTCGATGACTAAAGTTATCAACAGCGACGTGAAGGAACATCTCTTGGAATTCTATTTTGTGATTGTGTGTGTGTGTGTGTGTATTTGTTTGTATGACCTTGATTCTATTAGTTATGGACTCTTGGTATATTTACGCAAAGCGTAAGGGTAAATTATGGTTCTTGATACCCAAAACATAATAGCAAAAAATAACCCTTAATCTTAAGAGTAAAATTAAGTACACATCCTCTAAAACATATACCCCCTAGTGGTATATTGTAGGCCTTACTAAAGATCCTTTGCAGTGTCCCTTCAGCCACTAAGAATTATTCTATAGTGCAACTGCGAGGTTTTCCTCCTGTCACATATTTCAAGCTCATTCACCGCCATAATTTAAGACTGTAATAAAAGACACATTCTACTTGAATGGAAATGTTTCTGGCTGCATTTCGTTCATAATGAAAGGAATTATCTTGCATGTTTCTCATGGGTGTCTCAGGTTAACACGATTCGATCACGTACGTTACTTACATGGCATCAATTTTCAAAGGTATAGGAAATGAATGCCAGATACGTTATCATCCCTAGTCTCCCATGAGTGACGGTATTCCACTAACGCCAATGAGGCAGTAAAACACTTCCTCCATAAAGACTTCTCTGCATGTTACCTAATCAAATCACACTCACTTTTCACTTCCCAAATACAATCTTCACTTCACGTATTATGTAATCCTTTCTACATGAAACTATTTTAAACCGTCTCCGAGTATAACTTTGTATTCGATGACCCTGATTAGCCTAGTCAGAAATGGACAAAAGTGCAAAAAGTCGTATCCTTTGCTTGAATGGAAAACGAGATCATTAATAACCAATGAATATATTATGCTGACGACTTTATTGTACCTAACGATAACGACACAACAAAAACGAATATTTATGAAATTAGCAGAACAAAAGAACTTTAATGTTCTACGTCGGACTCAGTCATTTTCGCATCTCTGTTAATTAAGTACAGCACATCTTTTATTCACCACGTCAACATTACCAATGCTGCCAAGATAAAAGCTAATTAATCTTTCGGGGCATTTGCAAAAACGTCATTGTTCATTATCGCCTTTTCATTAAGGTTTCTGCTATTTTTTTAAGAAGCTGAGAGGTAATATTGTCACCCACATTGTTCTCTTCATAAAATGCAGTTAGGTGCAATTATTATTAAGACACCCTCCCAAACACACATACATACACACACAAACACATACTTGCGATAATCTTACGCTAAGTCGGTTGGTATTGCACTTCCATATTCGTGGGAGTGTCTTGGGGTTTGTAGATCACTTACGAAGTCGGTATTATGTTCTTGGTTATTACGACGATGTGTTAAACTCATGATGATGATTCGGTGAGGAGGTTCTTGTAGAAAACACGAAGTATAAAAATATATATATTCTTCTGAAGTTTTACATGGTGAAGATCAGATATGATTGTACAAGTCTTCTATGACGATAGCTTGATCGCTTCTGCCAATGATGATGGCTACTTCTGTTCTCTCTACATGATAAAGCTTAGGTAAAGAGATACAGGTCTTCTAATGACGATAGCTAACTCTGTTCTGCCTCGTTCTACATCTCTGTTACAAGTTATAAAGGAAGCAGACTGTAGTTCGAACATATGAACATACATACAAATGACATAGTTTCATACGAACACACAATCAAAATGAGACACGCTACAGATCACGTAGGCCGCTTGAGCTATAGGTAACGATGTTTGTCTCAAGCAGGAAGCTTGGACTAAAGTTTATAAACAATTGAATGACTACAGGTGACGGCATGTTATCTTTAGCGTCTCTAGTCTGATCACATTCCTGCAAGCAATCTGGTTGACCTCTTTATTTTTAGTCCTTTATATATATGGACTAACATTCCATATTTTTATTATGTAAACACTTACATTAACTCGGTCAGCTACCAAAACCAACTACTGAATATTACTCAAACTTGACTTGCATTTGACTTATAGGAGTGTGATACAGACACTATGTGAATATATAAGTAAATAAAAATTCATTGTGTACATGAATTGATTCAAGTAATAAAATATAAAACAATGATATTGGTAAATAATAGTGACCACATGATATATAATGATACAGTTTTTCACTTCATCTCATTAAGATACGTATGCTACAGAAAATACTAATGTACTCTGACAATTGCATAGAATGAAGATTAACATGATAAAAAATAATATTTTAACTGATAAAAAATTTCATATATGAATTGATAAAATTATTAATGTTTATGCTGATTGATTCGTTGATTTTTATGCTAACTGTTATATATCTGATTCATTAATCCTATACTAACTCCATATATAACTGCAGATATTGGTAAGATAAAAGGTAACAGATTGATTATAGGCTACCTGATTTGTTTTTATACATATGTATATGGATTTCATATAATTATGATTAATATTATGTTGGCACTTTAAACATCGAATTTCCTATTGCGTACAACGCAAAGATAATTTATTTAATTCTGTTGATTTTATGATCATTTTATATTATTAGATTCCTATTGCGTAAACCTCGCAAAGATATATTTCGACTGTTATTTATGATCATTTATATATATGATACATATACTTTATATATATAGGATACATGACCGAGGTTATACTACTTTACTTCTTTTAACTAGCGTTTCGAACAACTTTTCGTCCATTACACAGTTCCAGACAACCACCTATAGCCAAATGAAACGGGCCTATTTCACAGGGTTAAAACAAGGGGAAAATTTGCCTGGGCGGGTGTCCACGTTCTATTTTGCGCTCATACTTATTCTCTGCATCCTAAGCTTACACGATTACGTTCGCGATGAATAAAAAAATATCCCCAGCACGAGTCCTTCGCCAGCAAAAGTAAGTTGAATATCCTTCGGGTCGTAATTGTCGGAAGTATGTCCCTTTCGTGGTCGATTTCCGACAGTCGCTGGAGCGTGCCGCAGTTAAAACGAGATTAACGACGAGATACGTGTCGGTCGAAGAAGTCCATGAAATTCCTTTCACATTGTAGGCGGTTGTTTACTTGACTGTAGCCGTCCGCTGCGACGAACGATTTTTTGAAGTTGCGATGTGAAACTCTCGTACTGCAGGATACTGTAACCAGTTCCATTAATCAGCCTGCAAGTGAAATTATACTTGTAACAAGGGCAAAGTAAATTCAGACAACATCCAAATACAGGAGGGGAGAGAGCCATTTAGACCAGACTTTAACCGCATGAATTCGCTGATATTTTGGAATTCAAAAGAAGTCCGCCGCTGTACAAACTTTTATCCATGGCATTAACAATGAGTGACTATCCAGGTCTATGAGACTGTAAAATATCCATAATTATAAAAAATAAACAGATATCAATACGAATTCCAAAGAAAATTCTCTATTATCTGGCTAGTAAGTTTACTAGACAAAGAAGTGGAAAACGGAGCTATTTGTTAAGATTGCCAGGCAACATAAGAGTCAAAGAGAATAATTAATCTAATTTCATGATTCTATGTGCCCTAACAAAAGTTTCATATTCAATTTTCTCGCGCGCATCCTCTGAGGTTAATTTTTAAAACTTTATTAATAGGTAGGAGATGCAACGAAAAAAACCCACCCTATGTAACTAATTTCTAAATAAACTTTGGGTTTTTTCAAGAAAATGTGACATTTTCCCATGAATGTTTTACTTGAATTGTAATAGGCTAATGTTGCAAGTAAATATTCATATTCATATCTTGATACTTCTAATGTCTATGAGGTTCAGAAAAAATTAATTCATTTTGTTTGTTATAGAAATTCCATTTGCTTATTTTGTTTATTAATTTAAAATGATTGCAACTCCTTAGTTGCATTGCGCATACGGACAGATACGTCTGCCTTGCCCATGAGAAGTTCGGGCTAAGCATTCCTTTCTCCAGTCAATCTGCTTTGCAAGCAGAGACGACACACAGATGAAGCCTGTGTAAGCAGATTATTGAGGTTTAAAGGAACAAATGCTGATACGGCAATGATGACGTCGTCACTTGGCAGGAGATTGCTCTCAGCCAGCTAAGAGTTACGTTACTTGCTGTAATAAATACGACTTTAGGATAATTTGTTTTAATACTCGACCCCCACATGAGAAGAATGTCTGAAAAAAAAAAAAAACAGTACCAAAATTGAACAATATATTAGTTTCATGTTGGAAATCTGCATATGTTAATTATGTTAAATTAAATATTCCTTATTCAAAACTGATGAAAAGGTTTCCATACAAATTCTATATATATTATTAGCCCTGTATAAGATTCATATAGGATTATTCCATAGATAACATTTTCACTTCTAGACTTCCTGACTTTAAAATCTCTTTTATGTCATTTTATTTATTTATTTATTTATTATTATTATTATTTTATTTTTTTTCATTGACTACGAATATAAATCACCGGGACAGACAATATGTCAGTAGGTTTTGGATATTTTTTTTGTGTTTGAACTTTTAGCTTATTTGTGTCATTACTAAAGGCGTTAAGTTAGAGTTCAAATCTTTACGCATATGTATTTGGATATTTAATTAACCTATGGTTACGTTTTGCTTATTGATTTTATCGTGATTCCTTTTTTATTATAATTTGTAACCCTTCCGACTTCTTACGGAGTGTATTATATTGACTCCACTTGTATCCATATTTAATTTATTTTTTTATATTTATTTATATATATATTTATATTTATTAAATGGTTGGCTTGAATATGTGGAAAAGTGTTCTAGCGGCGTACCGTATAAGGCTATCTTGCGACATTATTCTATAGATACAAGATATAACTGATAAAGGTATTTAAAACCAGCGAGAACCGCTATAATCCAGTTGGATCCAATATCACGAGTTGTAACTCGTAAGACATTGACACTATTCTATTTAATTATCCGTTATTCTACCAAACCGATTGACTCTGGGTGATAAAATATATTATTGGTTTTCTTAATGGAAAGGAATTCACACGCGAGTTAAGGAGATTATTATTGATTTACACCACCCGAGTCAGATTATTATTATGTGTTGAATTCCATGTTTACTGATTTAGCACTCATAAATATTCCTAACGCACTCAATTGCGGTGTTTGTTTTTAGTGCTATTAATTCTATATAACGTGTCAAGGAACTATTAACACTAAGAAGTGTTTTATTCCCTCTGTCAGACTCGTAATTCTGTTAATAATTCTACGTATATTCTTTCAAGGATTGATTTGGCACAGGATAGGCCCTTAACTGACAGGTGTCTTAGTGTGTCCCTTGTTTTCATGACACGTGTTACAATCAGTTATGTGCTTTTTATATCTGTAAGCATTGTAGGCCAGTAAAACAGTGATTTGGCTTTCTGTGACATAGTAGGGAACCCTGGATGACGGAATGCAACCAGTTTATGACGATTGGTATGAAAGAGATTATTACTACTACCTGGTCGTTAGTCATCTGCTGTGTTCTTCGGGTTTTCCTCGTCACGGACCTACATATAATATTACATTTGATTACATTATTCTGATACACATACTTAAATAAATATATTTTTGCTTTAGGGTTTCTGCTCGAAGTATTATTGTTTTTGCTTAGCCGCTGACCCTGTTTCCGTTCGAAGTGTATTGTTTGGTGTTTTATTGCTGCTGACTCTGTTTCCGTTGAACGTGTTTATTGTTTTGGGTTATGTCTGTTGACTCTTGCTTTGTTCAGTTTGTAACAGTTCTGCGCTCCAACCCAGATATTCAATGCTCGCGATCTCTTAGGTTAAGGAATTTTCTTGTTTAGATACGGTTTTAACAATAGGCACGGATGTTTCTATATCTTTTAGTCCAATTAATGGTTCTTTGCAGTATGGTGCGGGATTGCGGGATAATGCGTCAGCTATGATAATTGCTTTCCCAGGTAGATATCTTATCTTGGCTCCAAAGACCTGAATGATCATTTGTCACCGAGTTCCCTTTGGACTGTGATTAAAGCTTTGAAAAAACTCGGTAAAGGACTCATGTTCAGTAAGGACTTTATCAGGATAGCCATAGATTATGAACTTAAAATGTACTAGTTAGTTAAAGATACCTAGACTTTCCTTGCCTATTACTGTATATTTACTTTCAGAGGGCTTTAGTTTACGTGAATAAAAAGCTATAGGAAAGAACTGTTATCATATTACTGAAGTAATACTCCTCTTACCCCTTGGTCTGAGGCGTCTGTTGCAATAAAAAAATTTCCTTATTAAATCAGGATTTTTAATTTAGGTGAGCTGCATTATTCCGTTTTTAAGATATCGAACGCCTGTTGATGCTTTTTAGACCATAATAAATCTACGCTCTTCTTCGTAAGATCTGTTAAAAGAGCTGTCATTATTGAAGAGTTACATATTTACATACGATTGTAATACCCACTACAGCGCAAAAGTGCTGTATCCCCCTCTTACGTTAATAGGTACCGGAAAGTTATGAATAGCTGACACCTTGCCATGGACTACTTTAAGACCTTGACTAGACACATAAAACCTAGATAAACATGTTCGGTTTTTAAAAACTCACATTTAGATATTTTACTCTGAGATTATTTTTCTTTGTCTCTGTAGCACTAGCTCTAGTTTATGTGAATGTACTTCTAAGATATTTAGAAAAGATTATAAGACCAACCAATATAGGCATGTAGGTTATCCCCTAAAAGTCTCCAAACACTATACTATTGTAATTGGGGCGCAACGTAAGCCGGAGGCATACGTAAAAATTGATAATGTCCCCTGAGTGTGCTGAAAACGGTGTATGAGGTACAATCACTTAGGTAATGGTATCTGGTAAAAGCATTTAAGTAAGTCCAAGTTGGTGAAAAAAATTTATTCTAACCTAACAGAGATAAGATGTCGTCGGTACATCGCACTGGAAACTATCGGGAGTCGTTTCCTTGTTTAAGCGACAGAATCTACGCAGATACGCCAAGTCCGATCTTTTATGGCATGCCATTTGAGGGAAAAATTATATGGGCTTATTTGATTTCCTAATGGCTCCTATTACTAACATTTTTCAACTGCGTCATTACTACTATTTATTTTTGAAATTTCAGTGAGAGTCTATACGAAGGTACGTATATAGCGTTTATGTTTGTCCTTAGACCGTATTTTGTGTTAAATTACAAAAACCGTTTTTCCCAGAGATCACTCGCTAGTGGAGAAACTGCCTGGTATTTAAGATAATAGAAAAAAAAAAATTTTTTTCTGCTGAATCACCTCTGCTTGAATGACTTTACGGATATTACTTTAGATAGATTATCAGAGAGATCATCTACGACTGATTGGGCGTTGATTAAAATTTGCAACAATAAAAAAATGCGATATTTATAACTTCCGATCCACGATATGTATACTTTTAGGGCTTTGTTCGCGGAAATCGTTATATTTCAGAGTGTCGGGAAGGATTAAAATTTCATTTCCAGCAAGTCTTTTTACACGCACTAAGACATTCGAGGGTGCATGCTTCTCGAGATTTTGCGTGCAAACTACGACTGCGGTTTGTGGGAGAATTCTGTTGGGTCATTTGAACAATGTTACGATTTATTGAGACAAAATGTATTGTTCCTTTATATAAGTTATTATTTGATTAATTGTCTCTTTTTGTGTTCAAACTGATTTTGATATGTTTGAAGTTTTATAGGATTTCCTTTGATAAACACGCCTTATTTTGCAGGATAAGATAATATTTTTGTATACCCATAGATGAATCTTACAATTACACTAGATACAGATCAATGTTTTTATAAACTATAGAGGTATCTGTAAATGCTCGCTTATCCGGGACTTTCTATTAGGGAAGTTCGAACAAACAGACGGTGAGTCCGTAAATACAGGATTACGTGTACTAAAGGAATAAACAAGATATTCTAATTTTTACGGCACGTACAGTCGGGCCTTATCCACACTACTTATAATAACTTACGTATTAAAAAAAACGAAAACCTGCTCTGATTACTTTATACGGTACGTGTGTTTCATAGGAAAACCTCCTGTTTAATTCAAAAAGATATTGGCATTGTATGAACCAACATCGCTTTTCCTACACTGCTAGACGTCGCCTATTGTGTGGAATTTTGCTATGCTTTTGAACACTTCGCAGTTTGACTGACACTTTGACGCTTCATAGGTGAACAGTCACCGAGTTTGCTTGTTGATTCTGAACGGGCTACTGTTTCTATTTCTTTTTTGAATAATTAGGATCCTTCTCTTTATCACCATCGGCAACGTATTGTGTGTTTTTTTTTTAGCATTATGTTGCTAGTTTACGTATAAAGCATGAATGACGAACTATTAGAACTGAGCGATTACTATTAAAGACAAGTTATCACTACGTATTCAATATTAAACTGTTTGTACTTCATTCTTTGCTAAAATTTGAAATAGTGAGGGATCCTGGTCAGCGCATTTAGCCTGATGAAAGTTTTTTACAGACATGTTATCCTTGCAATCCAGCCAAATAAAATTTAAAAGTTAGTTGAGTCATTTGAGGTTCGATTATTTTTATATAACTAAAAAAACTCAATGCTAAAACTGCGATCGGGACTTTGCAAATGAGCATTTATTGTCATGGCCCGAAATAGTGTTACTCTAATGTATCTAGATTTGTACGGGTGTTCCACTTTGTTTTTTGGTTTTGTGTGTAATCACTACGGTGCTTAAACTACCTATCCATTGATCTGTATAAATACAGACGTCCACTGCGTAAACGCATATTCACTGTTTAATATGATTTTTGTTACGTAAGGGATTAATAATCACCCAAAATGATAAAATTAACATAGTATATATATTTGATCTTTCAGTAGAAACTTCTGGAAACAGACACTCAAAGATAAAAACTCTGCAGTAGCGAAATCTCAATGATTGTAGATAATTTCTGTAAAAAGTAGATTAAGAATGTCTCGTAACTTCAGCCACAGAATAACGAAATTCGACCTGCAAAGGAAACACTCAAAGTTACTCCAAATGAATAAAAAATTGTACTTAGCTTGCTTTGTGGGAAGTCACGGTGTTCCGATAACGACACACGGCCTTGGTCCTCATTCTCTATTTAGCGGATGACCTGGTTTGGCTTCAGCCCTTCCAGTGCGCGTTGTTTCGATGATTCGAGCCCTTGAAAGATCCGATGCTGCAGACGCGTTCGGTTTGTTTCTTGAAGTGCCGGAAACGCTCACTAACGATGTTTTCTTGAATGATTCTAATGAGAGACGAAGCTTGCATTGCCATAGGAAAAAGACACGTCGGTTTTGTTTCTTGAAGTTATTCACTAAACGATGATACTAAGTTGCTTGAAGAATCTCTTGCTTTCGTCGTCGTTAAAGAGTTCTTGTTGTTTTCTGAAGTCGCTCACTAAACGATGATAATAAGTTGCTTGAAGAATCTGCTGCTTTTGTCGTCGTTGAAGAGTTCTTATATGATACTTCATTATTCTGATTTTTCTTCGGAGAAGTTGTAGAGTTCTTCTGGTCCACTGCTACCAATATTAGGGCTTGTGCCTTGTATGATAAGGCGCCCTATGAGGTAATGTTAGACTTGCGATAATCTTACGCTAAGTCGGTTGGTATTGCACTTCCATATTCGTGGGAGTGTCTTGGGGTTTGTAGATCACTTACGAAGTCGGTATTATGTTCTTGGTTATTACGATGATGTGTTAAACTCATGATGATGATTCGGTGAGGAGGTTCTTGTAGAAAACACGAAGATATATATATATTCTTCTGAAGTTTTACATGGTGAAGATCAGATATGATTGTACAAGTCTTCTATGACGATAGCTTGATCGCTTCTGCCAATGATGATGGCTACTTCTGTTCTCTCTACATGATAAAGCTTAGGTAAAGAGATAAAGGTCTTCTAATGACGATAGCTAACTCTGTTCTGCCTCGTTCTACATCTCTGTTACAAGTTATAAAGGAAGCAGACAGTAGTTCGAACATATGAACATACATACAAATGACAATAGTTTTTTTTCATACGAAACCACAATCAAAATGAGACACGCTACAGATCATGTAGGAGGCCGCTTGAGCTATAGGTCACGGTTGTGTCTCTTCAAGCAAGAAGCTAACGCGGACTTAAAGGTTTTTATAAACAATAAATTTTTTATTAACAATTTGAATGACTACAGGTGACGGCATGTTATCTTTAGCGTCTCTAGTCTGATCACATTCCTGCAAGCAATCTGGTTGACCTCTTTATTTTTAGTCTTTTATATATATGGACTAACATTCCATATTTTTATTATGTAAACACTTACATTGTCACCCACATTGTTCTCTTCATAAAATGCAGTTAGGTTCAATTATTATTGAGACACCCTCCCAAACACACCATACATACACACACAAACACATACACACACACACACACACACACACACACACACACACACACACACATATATATATATATATATACTATATATATAATATATATATATATATATATATATATATATATATATATATATATATAATGTTATGTATATACATATATATATATATATATTATATATATATATATATATATATATATATTATATATATTATATATATATATATATATATATATCTATATATACTATTCTATATATCTATCTATCTATATATAATATCTATCTATATATATATATATATATAGATATATATATATATATATATATAATATATATATATATAATATATATATTATATATATATATATATATATATATATATATATATATTATATACCTAAATACGTCTTTCAAGACGAAGCATACACATTAAACCACTCAAATCCTCAACAAACACTGAACGAACGCCCAAAAACAACCACATTAGCGCTATTTTCTTATACAAGAGATAAAATATATTAAATTAAAGAATCGTGAAAAAATACAATATTGTAGTTAAATACGAATACTGATAACCTAATATATATATGCCAGAACCAACAACATTGTGAAAAAATAAGGCTGAGGAGGACGGGGAACTGTAATTTCTCCGACATGTATTAATACCAAGCGTACAAGTGAATGGCTAATATCACAATGAAGTCTTCACGAGAAACCTCCTAAAAAAATAACGATGATGGAACACGAAATGGTACTACATTTGTAGCCATTACATGTGATGAAAACCTGTTCTCAAAAGAATGTCAAAGAAAAGGCAAAGAAAATTATAAACTTGACTACAAACTAGTGTGCGGAATCAGGGAAATACAAAGAATATGAGAGCATATAAATAATAAGGGTAAAACTATATATCAAATTGAATCAATGGCAAAATATATATATGAAAATCTGAGATATAGAAATGACTGCGCGTTTGTGTTTACTTTTACCCATTATATATCGAAATATGTTACAATTAATGTGACATTTTGCACCTGACATTCAATGAAATTAAACGATATGGATGGTATACAAAAATGGCCAACTCAATTATGTAAAAAAGGACATTCAACAAGACGAATGATGAACATTTAATCTTTGCTGGATTTCACGGGTGAAAGCAATTAACATATCCATTACTCCGCATTGTACACTTCTCAGACAAATGTCCTTCTTGATATGAATTTTTCTTCACTGTCACATCTTGCAATGTCCTATAGCTGTTTCTTTGACTGAAGACATATTGCAAAGCAGATAAAGGATTTGGATGAATACATTAAAGATCTGTAAACAATGATACAAATTTTAAGCATGTTTGTTTCTAATGTCCCTTCACTGGCTTCCAAAAGTAGTATTTACGCCATTAATAGTTTTGTAAACCATAACCCTTTTTCATCTGTTTAATAGACTTCGCCTGACAGATGTTATGGTACTGAAATATCTTATATAATATATATTTTATGTTAAATGCTCACACATGATATGAAAGTATTGGCTTCAATGTTTAAGTAGGAAAAGTTTCATGTGAAACTTGTAGTAAGTACCCTAACCATAAGTATTAGAATCCATACATAAATTCAGTGAAAGTATGAACGATGCATTCAAACAATTTGAACCTAAGATTCGCTACTAATAACGACTTTATAGTGATGTGACGGCATTCTTCGAATTCGAATAGAGTGGCTCTTTCATATCTTTGCAAAGGAAAGGTTACAGAAAAGTCCGGCAACAGATGGATCACGTTTACTAATCCGACTGCAAAGTAATTACACCGAATTCATGTGAAATCTGCATGAGTGACGCCAATCAAATGAATTGCTTTCATGTCAAAGACCACTGCAATTTCTTTTAGTTCTTTACTGCCTATAGCGACGGATGTTGCTAAGCTAGTTATAGCGCATATCAGATAATCGACTCATTCTGAAGGCAATTTCATTGCAAATGGTATTTTAGAGCGACGTATTTAGCAAAGATGCTAACCTTTTCTCTCTGTCTGTGCCTCTCCCTAAATAAAAACCTCTAGCAATATCATACATCTCGAAAAGGCAGAAGACATTCTGGCAGAGAAAGAGAGAGAGAGAGAGAGAGAGAGAGAGAGAACACGCAGCACAAAGACTTCAGTACAAATGTCAGAGAGACAGAGATAGAAAGAGAAAGAGAGAGAGAACACTCAGCACAAAGACTTATTCAGTGTAAATGTCAGAGAGAGAGAGAGAGAGAGAGAGAGAGAGAGAGAGAGAGAGAAGAGAGAAAAATGCAGCAGAGACTTACTCAGTAGGTCTTTCACAAGATGGGTGCTAGGAAAGTTCGCCCCTGGTCAATTCGTCGTCGGTTAATTTGTCCCCAGACAATTCGTCGTTGGTTAATAGATCGTAGGTCGATTCCCATCCAAGACACGGATATAAAGGAGAAAATAACCTAAATACAATTCCGAGGAAAGGTTTTGAACAGGTACTTTAGAAATGAAATTGTCGTTGGTTTGTTTGTATGGCGTTTTTACGTTGCATGGAACCAGTGGTTATTCAGCAACGGGACCAACGGCTTTACGTGACTTCCGAACCACGTCGAGAGTGAACTTACATCACCAGAAATACACACCCCTCACCCCTCAGTGGAATGCCCGAGAATCGTTGGACAGCTATAGATACAAATTTTGAGTAGTTATAGCAGCAAATCGAGTTAGATTTATCCAGTACGTCTACCCACCAACATGACTGCCAGCAAGATCACAACTTCAGAGATAGGAAAAACAAAATGATCGATGAAGAAAATTATATATTCACAAAAAAAGCAGCTGAATGATGATATGTCTGCGATATACTGGAGGTTTTAAATAGAGTTAAGTTTCTTTCTTCTCGGGATGCCACTCGCTCAATTATCGCCAGTGAGGTTGACAATTTAAACGACTGTGCTTTGTCGTAAATATCTCCGTTTGCACAGCTTAATAGGAATATTAGACGTTGGAGGCAAGCTGATTCCAACACTTACAAATGTTGGGTTTTCCATTTCAAGTGAATACTCTTACCTTGACAATGATGAAAAGTTTTTGCGATATGAGAGTGGGATGGGAGATTCAAATCGAGGCACTTTGACAGTTGAAACAATACAAGAACTGTTACCAAATGGAACGTTCAAGCGCTGCTCTAGTATATTTTTCCAGTTCTATGAAGTGAACATTCAAATGAA
>NC_061089.1:77860861-77878361 GCF_015104395.2 Macrobrachium nipponense
CCTACACAAAATTGCTGACAAAGGTTTCTTCGCAAATCGAGATAATGGATTACAGTCTCAGCTGTGGAAGGAGGAAAGAATTGAAAATGAAGACTTGGCACAAGACGAAAGAAATGTCATACTCTTGTCTGGTTTATGTAGTCTTGCGGCGAAAGCATGAAAATGAAAAACGTTGTAAGTTGGGTGACTTTGTTCAGAATTGAAACAGATTATATACGGAAATTTACATTTCTTATCCTTTCATCATTTTGCCTAATATTTCATTTTTATGTTTCGGGATCACACTCGGTAAATAAAAATATTGCAGTAAGATGTTCAACATACTTTTACTAATATTACTTTTCCCAGAACACCCTCTGATTCAAAAATATAGGAATACATGCAAACACACACACAGACGGGTGGAGAAGGTTACCGTCTATCATCGTTACTAAATCCAGGACCCACAAAAACCAGGCCTTGGGTCGAATACCCGTCGGCGAAAAAGCACTTGTCATTCATCAATATATGCGCGCTTAAGTGATATATATATATATATATATATATATATATATATATATATATATATATAAAATATATAGAATATAGTATATATATATATATATATATATATATATATATAGTGATACAAGGCACAGGGAACTACTCCCAAGCAAACATAGTCAGAGGAAAGACGGACGAAAAACCACACATCACTAGGCTGTCTTTTTTTATTATTTTGCCGACGTTTTGTAATTGTTTACAGAATTACATCTTCTGGGCTGCACATAAGAAAAGTTTTTAAAAACATAAAAAGGTTTTTCAAAAAAAAGTTAAAAGCAAGTCTAAAAGTTAAAAGTCATTTAAAATACATTAGAGTAAAAATGAAATCAATAAAAATAAAAACACAACCAACCTAGAGGTGAGACAGCAAGGAACTAAATGGAAGGAAACCACCACAGTACGAACTTATGCTAAATACAATTGACTCGCAGAAGTATGGGTGTTTAATGATGGTACGAGTTCTTTTATAAACAACGACTCAAGGATTGTTAACTCTTCTGTTTGGTTAGTAGGGCCGATTACACTGAATCTTTGTTGTCAATGTAGGTTTTACATTGTTTTGCATGGTTCCTGATATTGGAATGCTCTGGGTTTGAGATTCTGCTCCCTTGTGCGGAAACTGATTCCCCGATGTGAATCGATGCGCACCTTAAGTAGCCGGACTGGTGGATCCCACTCCCGTAAATCCCTGAAATACATTTAGGGCAAGTATAGTTTGTAGATACACCAGAAGACATATAGGACACAGCTGATCTTTAATCCTAAACAAGGAGCCTATATTAAGAGGATTTTTGGGAATAATTGACTGATATGGCTGGGAAATGGTCATGAAAATATTTGCGTGAATCTCTTTTTGAAAAGGTTAGGTCATGGATATATGGAAAGGTTGCATAGAAACTCATTTTTGGTACAGTTGGAACGTCAGGTTTTCTAGAGAAATGTCTATTTAGTAATTTATTTAATTTTCTATATACTAACCTAGGTGGGAAACAGTTACCTTTAAAGAAATTAACTAGAAATAGAATCTCATTGTGAAAGGCATTCCAGTTAGATGAGAGGACTAGTGCTCTATTAAGGAGGGTAAAAATGGAATTAACCTTAAAATTAAAATAACAGCTACTATAAAAATTAGATCCGAGTCCTGTAAAAGTTTTCTTTCTAAAAATCGTGGTGTTAAAAGAGTTGTCTTGTCTATATACTTGAACGTCCAGGAATGACAGACAGTTGTTCTCCTCTTTTTCTATAGTAAATTTCATGTTCGGGTGAAGTGTATTTACGTAGTAGAGGAACAGGTCAGCCTCGTATTCACCCTTGAAGAGAGCAAACGTATCATCAATATACCTAGAATAAAAGAGATGATGGAATCTTAGAGGGCAATCGTCGAGCATACGCTCCTCCAGGGAGCACATAAAGATATTCGCGAACGTAGGGCCAAGGGGAGAACCCATGGCCATGCCATCTACTTGTTTAAAAAGTTTACCGTTAAAAACAAAAGCAGTGTCCAGCACTGCCAGTTCAAGAAGTGTTTTAAAAAGCGTGCGGTTAAAATTACTAAAAGTGGACTCAGGATCGGGAAATAGCTTGTCAAGAATCAAATCAATGGTCTCACCAACTGGAATATTCGTAAACAGAGATTCGATGTCAAGGCTGGTCATGAACAAGTCTGAATCCTGTAATAAAATAGACTCTTTAAACTGGAGGGAATTGTTGAGCGAGTAACTGTTCTTTGTTAATGAACTTTTATACTATACTTTTAAATTTTTTATGTTTTTATCTTTTCTTATGTGCAGCCCAGAAGATGTAATTCTGTAAACAATTACGAAACGTCGGCAAAATAATAAAAAAGACAGCCTAGTGATGTGTGGTTTTCGTCCGTCTTCCTCTGACTATGTTGCTTGGAGTAGTTCCCTGTGCCTTGTATCACTGTATTCGTCGGACAGCGTACGTTCTTGACTGCTTCTCTGCCCTCTGCCACTATGGAGATCAAGAGTTTCTTCTTCGCCATTCTTTTTCTTCTCCGCCTTCGATCTAGAGGATTCACTCATCCATCTCAGGTGATCAGACAGCGATATGATAACGCAGTACTATCCAAATGCCGTCTCCTGGAACGGTATTCTAAGAAACTAGAAAAAACTAAACTGGATCTTGAATTTCTTCAGTATTGTGTTTTGAATAATATTGTTCCTAACTTTGTAAAATTTAAACTTTATATGACTTCCCTATATTCATCACAGTTCTATCATGAAGCTACAAATAACCTCCTTAATTTAGAAATTAGTTGTAAACAAAAGGCTATTGAGAGACACAAGTCATTAGTGAACAGTTACAAGTCTTATCTTTTTAACTCGTTGACTTTTATTGACGCTTTGATATGTAAAAAAACTTTTTAATAACATTTTACAGGATTTTACATCGTATGTATAGGAACGCCACCACAGGAAACTTATTAACCTTGGCATTACTATCCCCAATTTTCATAATGACCGTACCACCGTGTTTAACTATTCCGATGTTGTTCTGTCAAAAAGAGAGGAGTTCCTTTTGTCACTGGGTTTGAGCTTCTGCTTACCTAATTATAAAACCTAATTCTATACTAAAATTCTTTTACCCCTTGAATCAATATTTCAACGACTTAAAGCGCTTCCTATTGAGACCGACTTGGGGAGCCTACAAAAAAGATTATTTGAATTATCCCAAGGTACTTTCAGGAAGTTGAAGACCCGATGGGCACCTTTTTTTCAGAAAAGAAGATTTCGACACCTTGAAGCAACTCGCTAACAACAAGGACATCGTTGTCACAAGGCCCGACAAAGGTAAGGGAACAGTTATCTTTAATAAACAAGACTATTTATCCAAAATGGAAAGTATCTTAAACGACAGGAACAAATTCGAAATGATTGGCACTCCTGACTATCTTAATATCTTTAAAATACAAGATAAAATTAACCGTTTCCTTAGGTCTTTGAGAAAGGATAATATCATTGAGGGTGAAACTACATATCAGGGGAACTATATTACACAGGTTCTTCTTACGGTACTTTATATGGCCTTCCAAAAATTCATAAACCAGGTCTCCCACTCAGGCCTATTTTAGCGTCTTTTAACACACCAAATTATAAACTAGCCAAATTTCTCGTTCCTATACTTGAACCATTAACAAAGAACAGTTACTCGCTCAACAATTCCCTCCAGTTTAAAGAGTCTATTTTATTACAGGATTCAGACTTATTCATGACCAGCCTTGACATCGAATCTCTGTTTACGAATATTCCAGTTGGTGAGACCATTGATTTGATTCTTGACAAGCTATTTCCCGATCCTGAGTCCACTTTTAGTAATTTTAACCGCATGCTTTTTAAAACACTTCTTGAACTGGCAGTGCTGGACACTGCTTTTGTTTTTAACGGTAAACTTTTTAAACAAGTAGATGGCATAGCCATGGGTTGTCCCCTTGGCCCTACGTTCGCGAAAATCTTTATGTGCTCCCTGGAGGAGCGTATGCTCGACGATTGCCCTCTATGATTCCATCATCTCTTTTATTCTAGGTATATTGATGATACGTTTGCTCTCTTCAAGGGTGAATACGAGGCTGACCTGTTCCTCTACGTAAATACACTTCACCCGAACATGAAATTTACTATAGAAAAAGAGGAGAACAACTGTCTGTCATTCCTGACGTTCAAGTATACAGACAAGACAACTCTTTTAACACCACGATTTTTAGAAAGAAAACTTTTACAGGACTCGGATCTAATTTTTATAGTAGCTGTTATTTAATTTTAAGGTTAATTCCATTTTTACCCTCCTTAATAGAGCACTAGTCCTCTCATCTAACTGGAATGCCTTTCACAATGAGATTCTATTTCTAGTTAATTTCTTTAAAGGTAACTGTTTCCCACCTAGGTTAGTATATAGAAAATTAAATAAATTACTAAATAGACATTTCTCTAGAAAACCTGACGTTCCAACTGTACCAAAAATGAGTTTCTATGCAACCTTTCCATATATCCATGACCTAACCTTTCAAAAGAGATTCACGCAAATTATTCATGACCATTTCCCAGCCATATCAGTCAAATTAATTCCCAAAAAACCCTCTTAATATAGGCTCCTTGTTTAGGATTAAAGATCAGCTGTGTCCTTATATGGTTCTGGTGTCATCTACAATATACTTGCCCTAAATGTATTTCAGGGATTTACGTGGGATCCACCAGTCGGCTACTTAAGGTGCGCATCGATTCACATCGAGGAATCAGTTTCCGCACAGGAGCAGAATCTCAAACCCAGAGCATTCCAATATCAGGAACCATGCAAAACAATGTAAAAACCTACATTGACAACAAAGATTTCAGTGTAATCGGCCATACTACCAAACCACAAGAGTTAACAATCCTTGAGTCGTTGTTTATAAAACAACTCGTACCATCATTAAACACCCATACTTCTGCGAGTCAATTGTATTTAGCATAAGTTCGTACTGTGGTGGTTTCCTTCCATTTAGTTCCTTGCTGTCTCACCTCTAGGTTGGTTGTGTTTTTATTTTCGATTTCATTTTTTACTCTAATGTATTTTAAATGAACTTTTAGACTATACTTTTTAACTTTTTTAATGTTTTTTTATGTTTTTTATCTTTTCTTATGTGCAGCCCAGAAAGATGTAATTCTGTAAACAATTACGAAACGTCGGCAAAATAATAAAAAAGACAGCCTAGTGATGTGTGGTTTTCGTCCGTCTTCCTCTGACTATATATATATATATATATATATATATATATATATATATATATATATATATATATATGTATATATATATATATATATATATATATATAGTATATATATATATATATAATATATATTATATATATATATATAGATATATATATATATATATATATATATATATATATATATTATATATACATATACATTATATATATATATATATATATATATAATATATATATATATATATATATATATATATATGATATAGATATACATATACATATATATATATATATATATATATGATATATATATTATAATATATATATATATATATATATATATATATATATATATATATATATATATCTATAATATATATATTATATATATATATAGATATATATATATTATATATATATATATATATAATATATATATATATGTGTGTGTGTGTGTGTTGTGTGTGTGTATATAGATATATATATATATATATATATATATATATATATATATATATATATATATATATATATATATATATGTATGTATATCATACATACACACACATCCATGTGTAAGTGTGTATGTGTTTCTGTGTGGATGTGGTAATTCATGTAGAATGTACGAGTTTAATTCAAGCAGCAGTGAGCTGAGTGGATTTATACATTATGGAATGAAGTGTCCTTATAAAGAACAAGCAATGCTTGCACGAGAAATAATGAGAAGACTGCAACCTAACGCAAAAGATGGTCATTAGGGAGTGGCTTACTTTTATGATCTCGTTATCATCTGGTGTTTTACAGCCACCAAAGGACTAGAACTATTTACAATGGCTATTAGTTTCATAATGAGTTTTTAAACAAAGACTACGGGATATTCTTACTTTACCTCCTTTTTCGAGTAACACAGCCAATTATTTATATTTTGCAAAAACTATTGTTTCCGCAACAAAAACAGCTGTTTCATCCCTTGAGGTCAGTTAATGTGTATGGATATATCTCATATACATAATGTATATGAGATATATCCATGTACAAGTGATGGTTATTTGCCGAATATTGTATGACATTCTAAACAACACTTTATATTTTCAATACATGAAAAACGTGCTGTAGGATATCACTTACCCTCAGTTCTCGTTTTCTTTTTTCAATACTACTTAATTGCCATTATTCTCAACAAAACTGAAGGTGCTTTTACCTGAATACATAATTCACGTCTTTCCTATCTATATTGGTTCTAAGGTAACTACACTAAAATAATGTGATCCATATGAAATTAAGCTAGAGGTAATAAAAATAAAATGAATTAATTTCTGAGTACTACAACAAAATTTATAATACAATTCTACTGCATTTTCAACTGTCCAGTAGGAAAAATATTTTACGGGTTTTCTTTTCTTCTTTTTATGCAGTCCTTTAGAAATAAAAAAAAAACCGGTATTATATCTTAGTTATGAATAATGGTAATATAAAAAAAATCCTCGGTTCAAAAGTTCGTTTGAACAGGAAAATCGAACAGGAATACATACGTACATTATAGATATATATATATATATATATATATACGCTCATATGTCTATGTTATAAAAAACTTCTCAAGGAAATCACAGGATCACTGGCTTCTCCCATCAATATCTTCCATTAAACGGAAGACCTTCTCGCTTTGACAATGAATTTATACTGAAATTAAATTAGCAATAACTTTTGCTAACCGATTCTCAGCACGGGGACACTTTCTTCTTTATACTAAATACCGGTTTAGAATTTCCATATTTTCTCGGTGAATTCTAAAACGAAATAGATCAAAGATCGGAAGGGCTATCAATATACACAAAGGGATTAGAAATTTCATCCAGAGGATCACAATTTTCATGTCAGGATAGGGAGGCGAATGAACTACAATATTGGTAAAGACATCAAAAGTTAATTCTCCTAAAACATTTTCATACAATACCTGCATCACAACCGTTCATTGAGAATATTTAACAAAACTCTTCCGTGAAAGGAGGAGGGAATCACAAACACTCGGCAAATCAGGACCCGACATTATGACTCACTGCAGTAAAAACGGAATTCTCCAAAGAGGATCTTGTGCTTTCGAGAGCTAAAGAAGTCTTCATCCTGAGGAGCCTCTCCATCGGGGGGTTAAATGAGAATTTCGCTCGACGAAAATCACAGTCCACCCTAACCTCTTCCCTTTTCGGAATTCCCTAACATGATCAAGGTACCTCGTCCTCCAAGCTTTACCATCTGTATTGTTTGAAAAAGTTAACTCAAGATTTTCCCCTCATTGATTGGCGTTTAACAGCGCTCGTGATTCCGGGAAATGTGTGATTGCTGAAGTCATGATTGGGATCAAAGAGAAAATACAGACCCTCTCAATGCTGCTGTAATCTTTTCAGGGATTCATTTCGTTAAACAGAATTGTTCGCAATATTATCGCTCGTGTTTGTGGGGTTCCTGTTAAGCTCCAATATAAAAGTAAAAATAATGCACAGAAAACCAAGAAAATTGCGAAGATATAAGTAGATGATAAAATGTTTTGCTTAATTTTTTACTATATCTTTAAGTTATTTTTATAAATAACAAGTTCTGAACTTTTTTTTAACTAAGTGGTTCTGAACTAAGATTTTTCTGCATGAATATTTGTTTATTATTTTTTGGTTAACATTTTTAATATCTAATCAAAATATTTCGAAATAGCTTTGTATCATTTTTCTTCAACCCAGCTTCTAATAGTAAATGATACCCAACATGCAGCTTTCATAGCTAAACGAAAAATTATCACACTGTCAATAACATTCGTTAACACACAGACATACACACAACATATATATATATATATATATATATATATATATATATATATATATATATATATATATATATATATATATATATATATATATATATATATATATATATATATATATATATATATATATATATATAGTATATATATATAGATATATATATATATATATATATATATATATATATATATATATATATATATATATATATATATATATATATATATATATATATATACATATCATATACATATACATATATATATTATATATATATATATATATATATATATATATATATATATATATATATATTTATATATCTTCATCACTGAAAACGGATTGTCAGTGTCGAAAGTTCGAATCTCTTTGATGGCAAATCATTTATCAGTTACAATTCCGCTTCGATGTTATTTGTCGTCGAAATTGTGGGTTAAGGGAGGTAGTGGTAAGAAACTGTAGTAAGAGCAGCATCGCTTGCAGAAAGTATTTTTATTCTTATAACAGAATTCATATTACTAGAAAAAATCTAAGCCAAGAAATGAACTATAACCCTACCACAAGTAACTTGAAACAAGATCTGTGACTAACATCCACTGAGTAAGTTGTAATACCTAGATCACGTGGTTTAAAAAAAATGCTTGTACAACGACTCCTTAAAAGAAAATTAGTAAAATAGGACGCGTTCTTAACGTACAGTTCTAGAGCTCGGTCTGAGGTACCTTCATTTTTTATACGTGGACAGGAGCCAATGATGAAGTTAGATTTGCGGTGGAAGAGGTCATGTGCAAACGAGAAACCTATTACTTGGTGACCGTAGTTGCTACACAAAAAAATATACAAATATACATGAACTTTTATTATACAAGGATCATTATGACAAAGTCAAAAGAATCCTGGACTCATATACATTACTAGGGCCGTCGTGAATATAACTTTCATCTAGCATGCGTAGAATATGAAGCTAGCATCTGATGTTTTTTCTGTGTTTATACTGGCTAAAATAGATCAAATTAGCAGATATTACAAATTTATATGACTAACTTAAGGTGAAGTCTTCAGCAAAACTTGGGCATTTATGGATCAATGCAGATTAGCCTGCCATTGTTACACTAACAACACCCTTAAAAGAAGCCACATCCAAGTAAATACCACTTGGGTGACAATAAAAATGAAAAATCAAGAATACACGAAAAATATAAGTACTACCCCCTTAAAAAAAATACCCTGGCGGAAATTTTGAAAAAAAGAAATGGGTAAAGCTGAATTCCTTTCCAGAGTATCTTCTCACTCCTACTTTTCTTCTTTTATTCTCTCGCGTAGCATTTCATGAATTCATACATTTTACCAAGATTCTTGCCTACGCAAAATTGCTGACAAAGGTTTCTTCGCAAATCGAGATAATGGATCACAGTCTCAGCTGTGGAAGGAGGAAAGAACTGAAAATGAAGACTTGGCACAAGACGAAAGAAACGTCATACTCTTGTCTGGTTTATTTAGTCTTGTGGCGAAAGCATGAAAATGAAAAACGTTGTAAGTTGCGTGACTTTTTTCAGAACTGAAACAGATTATATACGGAAATTTAGATTTCTTATCCTTTCATCATTTTGCCTAATATTTCATTTTTATTTTTCGGGATCACACTCAGTAAATAAAAATATTGCAATAAGATGTTCAACATACTTTTACTAATGTTACTTTTCCCAGAACACCTTCTGATTAAAAAATATAGCAGACGGGTGGAGAAAGTTACCGTTTATCATTGATACTAAACTTATGTATATATATATATATATATACAAGTATATATATATATACTTATGTATATATATATATATATATATATATATATATATAGTATATATATATATATATATATATATATATATATATATATATATATATATGTATATATATATTTATATATATATAGATATATAAAATTTATAATTACCATATCAACACAAACACGCGTGGCCACACACACATCCATGTGTGAGTGTGTATGTGTTTCTGTGTGTATGTGGTAATTCATGTAGAATGTACGAGTTCAATTCAGGCAGCAGTGAGCCGAGTGAATTCTACATTATGAAATGAAGTGTCCTTATAAAGAACAAGCAATGCTTGCACGAGAAATAATGAGAAGACTGCAACCTAACGCAAAAGATGGTCATTAGGGAGTGGCTCATTTTTATGATCTCGTTAGCATCTGGTGTTTTACAGCCACCAAAGGACTAAAACTATTTACAATGTCTATTAGTTTCATAATGAGTTTTTAAACAAAGACTACGGGATATTCTTACTTTACCTCCTTTTCCGAGTAACACAGCCAATTATTTATATTTTGCTAAAACTATTGTTTCCGCAACAAAAACAGCCGTTTCATCCCTTAAGCTCAGTTAATGTTAGGAATCTTGCGAGCGAAATATTGCTGGTGGTGCCTGGTCACTCCGCATAATATTTATGAGATATATCCATGTACAAGTGATGGTTATTTGCCGAATATTGCATGACATTCTAAACAACACTTTATATTTTCAATACATGAAAAACGTGCTGTAGGATATCACTTACCCTCAGTTCTCGTTTTCTTTTTTCAATACTACTCAATTGCCATTATTCTCAACAAAACTGAAGGTGCTTTTACCTGAATATATAATTCACGTCTTTCCTATCTATATAGGTTCTAAGATAACTACACTAAAATAAGGTGATTCATATGAAATTAAGCTAGTGGTAATAAAAATAAAATGAATTCATTTCTGAGTACTATAACAAATTTATAATACAATTCTACTGTATTTTTAACTGTGCAGTGGGAAAAATAGTTTATAGGTTTTCTCTTCTTCTTTTTATGGAGTCCTTAAGAAATATAAAAAAACCCGGTATTTTATCTTAGTTAAGAATAATGGTGATATAAAAAAATCCTCGGTTCAAAAGTTCGTTTGAACAGAAAAATCGAACAGGAATACATACGTACATTATATATGTATATATATATATATATATATATATATATATATATATATATATATATATATATATATATATCTATATATATATATAGATATATATATATATATATATATATATTATATATATATATATATATATATATATATATAAATGTATATCTTCTTCTCCTTCTTCCCAGCTTGTTCCCATTTTTATATGAGGTCGCCGTTTCGGATGAGCCGTTTCCATCTATTTTTATCCTGCGCTTCTGCCTCATCAATTCCCTTCTCAAGTAAGTCTCCTCTCACACAGTCCTTCCATCTCTTTATTGGTCTCCCTCTTCTTCTTCTTCCTTGCACCTCCACGTCCATAGTATGTCTCCCAGCGTGGTCCTCATCTCTCCTCAACAGGTGTCCATACCATCTCAGCCTCCCCTCCTGCACTTCCTTTGATACTTCCACCACCCTAGTCGACCCCCTTATGTAGTCATTTCTGATCCTATCCTCTCTTGTCACCCCAGACAACCACGTAAGCATTCTCATTTCTGCCACATCCATCCTCATCTGCTCTGTTTTTCTCATGCTTGCTGTTTCCGTACCATACAGCATTGTTGTTCTTACCACCGTCTTGTGAAATTTTCCTTTTAACCTAAGTGGCACTCTTTTGTCACAAAGAACTCCAGAGGCCGCTCTCCAGTTGTTCCAGCCTGCCTGTACCCGATGTTTTACTTCTTCTTCCATACTTCCTCCGACAGCAAAGTAATTGCACCGAATTCATGTGAAACTGCAGGAGTGACGCCAATCAAATGAATTGCTTTCATGTCAAAGACCACTGCAATTTCTCTTAGTTCTTTACTGCCTATAGCGACGGATGTTGCTAACCTAGTTATAGCGCATACCAGATAATCAACTAATTCTGAAGGCAATTTCATTGCAAATGGTATTTTAGAGCGAACGTGTTTAGCAAAGATGCTAACCTTTTCTCTCTGTCTGTGTCTTTCCCTAAACAAAAACCTCTAGCAATACCATGCATCTAGAGAAGGCAGATGACATTTTGGCAGAGAGAGAGAGAGAGAGAGATAACACGCAGCACAAAGACTTCAGTACAAATGTCAGAGAGACAGAGAGACAGAGACACAAGGAGAAAGAGAGAGAGAACACTCAGCACAAAGACTTATTCAGTGTAAATATCAGAGAGAGAGAGAGAGAGAGAGAGAGAGAGAGAGAAGAGAGAGAGAGAGAGAGAGTTAGAGAGAGAGAGAGAGAACACGCAGCACAGACCTATTCAGTAGGTCTTTCACAAGATGGGTGCTAGGAAAGTTCGTCCCCGGTCAATTCGTCGTCGGTTAATTTGTCCCCAGACAATTCGTCTTTGGGTAATAGATCGTAGGTCGATTCCAAACCAAGACACGGATATAAAGGAGAAAATAACCTAAATACAATTCCGAGGAAAGGTTTTGAACAGGTGCTTTAGAAATAAAATTGTCGTTGGACAGCTTTCAATACAAATTTTGAGTAGTTATAACAGCTAATCGAGTTAGATTTATCCATTACGACGACCCACCAACGTGACTGCCACCAAGGTCACAACTTCAGAGATAGGAAAAACAAAATGATCGATCAAGAAAATTATATATTCACAAAAAAAGCAGCTGAATGATGATATGTCTGCGATATACTGGAGGTTTTAAATAGAGTTAAGTTTCTTTCTTCTCGGGATGCCCCTCGCTCAGTTATCGCCAGTGAGGTTGGCAATTTAAACGACTGTGCATTGTCATAAATATCTCCGTTTGCTCAGCCTAATAGGAATATTAGACGTTGGAGGCAAGCTGATTCCAACACTTACAAATGTTGGGTTTTCCATTTTAAGTGAACACTCCTACCTTGACAATGATGAAAAGTTTATGCGATATGACAGTGGGATGAAAGATTCAAATCGATGCACTTTGACAGTTGAAACAATACAAGAACTGCTTACAAATGGAACGTTCAAGTGCTGCTCTAGTATATTTGTTTTAGTTATATAAAGTGCACATTCAAATGAATAGTTTTAATGCCCTACGATTGTTTGCAATGCTCTCTATCAAAAGTAAAACATATAGTAGACTTAGTGGCAAAATAAAATAATCAATACTGAATGATGGTCCTGAAAATATGATTATGGATTTCGGAACAAAGCAGCCCATATTGGAATACTGGAATCGTTTCCGGTGGAGAATTTGTCATGCTGCCTGCTTCATTTAGGACAATTTGTGTACAAACATATTGTGCAAGAAGCATTGAAATGCAGGTATCAAGAAGATGATAGCTCTCGTGTAGAAATGATGATACTACAGATGGATATGAATAATTGTAGATGATGATGATCATCAAAGTAATCCTGGGCTATCTCTACGCACCAAAAGCAAAGGCTAGAGGGCTGCAATTTAGTGCGATTGACGATTGGAGGGTGGATGATCAACATACTAATTTGTAGCTCTCTAAACTCATTAGTTTTTAAGGTCTGAAATTGTGATACCCACAATGCCCTCTTAACTTCTCGAATTCTTGCACGTGCAACTTAACGCTTTGTAATGACAAGCTTATCCAAAAAAAGCGCAAATAATAATAATAATAATAATAATAATAATAATAATAATAATAATAATAATAATAATAATAATAATAATAATAATAATAATAATATTAAAAGCTTCAATAAATATGAAATAGAAAATTTTTATGAATAAATAATATACTCCCATTACAAGACCTATCAAAAGTCTATTGTTTAGCACAGAACGCTGGTGCATGCAAAAGCTTTCATATAACAGAAGCCTTCGAATAAGGAACCCATGGGAATGACAAAAACAATAATATCGGACAATAATATCCTGGAATTACAGGCATACGGCACTGAAAGGTTTCAGGATAATGAGAGAGAGAGAGAGAGAGAGAGAGAGAGAGAGAGAGAGAGAGAGAGAGAGAGAGAGAGAATTCAAAGTATATATAATTAAAAAACATTATATAAAAACTGTATTGTAAAAGGAAATCCTTTCACCGAAAGATAAAACATAAATATTAAAAAAAATAAATACCGTAATGAAAGAAGAATGAATTTAGCTTACTTATAACTTATAACATTTTATGTTTTTGTAAAAATAAACTTTTAACATACATCTATTATTGAAAAAAGAAACTCAGGGTGTTACTTTTTATTCTACAAAAAATATCTTGAGAACGTGCATTTTGTACAAAAAAAATAAAAAAAAATCTCTTAGGCCTAATGCAAATATACCGATTTTATATCATAAATATATGACTGTGATGAACGTACCCGCTAATTCTCTTCTGCAACTAATTTTGTGTAACAATCACTTAATCTACAAGTACAAAGGGAAAGAATGGACGCTCATATGTCTATGTTACAAAAAACTTCTCATGGAAATCACATGATCACTGGCTTCTCCCATCAATATCTTCCATTAAACGGAAGACCTTCTCGCTTTGACAATAAATTTATACTGGAATTCAATTAGTAATAACTTTTGTTATCCGATTCTCAGCACGGGACACTTTCTTATACTAAATACCGGTTTAGATATTCCATATTTTTTCGCTGAATTCTAAAACGAAATAGATCAAAGATCGGAAGGGCTATCAATATACACAAAGGGATTAGAGATTTCACCCAGAGGATCACAATTTTCATGTCAGGACAGGGAGGCGAATGAACAACAATATTGGTAAAGACATCAAAATTTAATTCTCCTAAAACATTTTCGTACAAAACCTGCATCACAACCTTTCATTGAGAAAATTTCACAAAACTCTTCCGTGAAAGGAGGAGGGAATCACAAACACTCGACAAATCAGGACCGACATTATGACTCACTGCAGTAAAAACGGAATTCTCCAAAGAGGATCTTGAGCTTTCGAGAGCTAAAGAAGTCTTCTTCCAGAGGAGCCTCACAATCGGGGGGTTAAATGAGAATTTCGTTCGACGAAAATCACAGGCCACCTAAACCTCTTCCCTAACATGATCAAGGTACCTCGTCCTCCAAGCTTTACCATCTGTATTGTTTGAAAAAGTTAACTCAAGATTTTTCCCTCATTGATTGGCGTTTAACAGCGCTCGTGATTCCGGGAAATGTGTGATTGCTGGAGTCATGATTAAGATCAAAGAGGAAATGCAGACCCTCTCAATGCTGCTGTAATCTTTTCAGGGATTCATTTCGTTAAACAGAATTGTTCGCAATATTATCGCTCGTGTTTGTGGGGTTCCTGTTAAGCTCCAATATAAAAGTAAAAATAATGCACAGAAAACCAAGAAAATTGCGAAGATATAAGTAGATGATAAAAACAACTGTTTTGCTTTTTTTTTATTTTTTTACTATATCTTTAAGTTATTTCTATAAATAACAAGTTCTGAACTTTTTGTTTAACTAAGTGGTTCTGAACTAAGATTTTTCTGCATGAATATTTGTTTATTATTTTTTGGTTAACACTTTTAATATCTAATCAAAATAATTTCTAATAGCTTTGCATCATTCTTCTTCAACCCAGCTTCTAATAGTAAATGATATCCAACATGCAGCTTTCATAGCTAAACGAAAAATTGTCACACTCTCAATAACATTCGTTAACACATAGACATAAACCCACAACATATATATATATATATATATATATATATATATATATATATATATATATTAATTATATATATAATATATATAATAGATAATATATATATATATTATATATATATATATAATATATATATATATATATATATATATATATATATATATATATATATATATATATATATATATATATATATATATATATATATATATATATATATACATAATAGATATATATATATATATATATATATATATATCTATATATATATATATATATATATATTATATTGTATTATATATATATATATATATATATATATATATATATATATATATGTATAATATATATGTGTATATGTGTATATATATATATATATATAATATATAATATATATATATATATATATATATATATATATATATATATATATATATATAATATATATATATATAGATATATATATATATATATATATATATATATATATATATATATATATATATATATATATATATATATATATATCTATATATATATATTATATAATATATATATATATATATATATTA
Source organism: Macrobrachium nipponense (assembly GCF_015104395.2). Classification (NCBI taxonomy): domain Eukaryota; kingdom Metazoa; phylum Arthropoda; class Malacostraca; order Decapoda; family Palaemonidae; genus Macrobrachium; species Macrobrachium nipponense. The sequence continues at coordinate 77,877,105 of NC_061089.1, forward strand.
TATATATATATACATCCATCACTGAAAACGGATTGTCAGGGTCGAGAGTTCGAATCTCTCAGATGGCAAATCATTTATCAGTTACAATTCCGCTTCGATGTTATTTATCGTCGAAATTGTGGGATGTGGGAGGTAGTGGTAAGAACCTGTAATAAGGGAAAGAATGTACGCTTGCAGAAAGTATTTTTATTCCTATAACAGAATTCATATTACTAGAAAAAATCTAAGCCAAGAGATAAACTATAACTATACCACAAGTAGCTTGAAACAAGATCTGTGACTAACATTCACTGAGTAATTAGTAATACCTAGATCACGTGGTTTAAAAAAAAAATCCTTGTACAACGATTCCTTAAAAGAAAATAAGTAAAACAGAGCTCGGTCTGAGGTACCTTCATTTTTTATACGTAGACAGGAGCCAATGGTGAAGAGGTTAGATTTGCGGTGGAAGAGGTCATGTGCAAACGAGAAACCTATTACTTTGTGACCGTAGTTGCTACACAAAAAAGATATACGAATAAACATGGATTTTTATTATACAAGGATCATTATGACAAAATCAAAAGAATCCTGGGCTCATATACATTACCAGGGCCGTCGTGAATATAACTATCATCTAGTATGCGTAGAATATGAAGCTAGTATCTGATGTTTTTTTCTGTATTTATACTGGCTAAAATAGATCAAATTAGATGTTACAAATTTATATGACTAACTTAAGATGAAGACTTCAGCAAACCTTGGGCATTTATGGATCAATACAGATTAGCCTGCAATTGTTACACTAACACCACCCTGAAAAAAGCCACATCCAAGTAAATACCACTTGGATGACAATAAAAATGAAAAATCAAGAATACACGAAAAATACAATTACTGCCCCCTTAAAAAAAGTACAATGGCGGAAATTTTGGATAAAAAAAATGGGTAAAGCTGAATTCTTTTCCAGAGTATCGCATCACTCCTACCTTTCTTCTTTTATTCTCTCGCGTTGCATTTCATGAATTCATACATTTTACCAAGATTCTTGCCTATACAAAATTGCTGACAAAGGTTTCTTCGCAAAACGAGATAATGGATTACAGTCTCAGCTGTGGAAGGAGGAAAGAACTGAAAATGAAGACTTGGCACAAGACGAAAGAAACGTCATACCCTTTTCTGGTTTATGTAGTCTTGCGGCGAAAGCATGGAAATGAAAAACGTTGTAAGTTGGGTGACTTTGTTCAGAACTGAAACAGATTATATACGGAAATTTAC